>NC_046171.1:15629160-15929160 GCF_011064425.1 Rattus rattus | reverse complement strand
CTATTAGGAGGTGTGGCCTGTTGGAGGAAGTGTGGCCTTGTTGGAGGAAGTGTGTCTACTAGGAGGTGTGGGCTATTGGAGGAGGTGTGGCCTTGTTGGAGGAAGTGTGTCTATTAGGAGGTGTGGCCTGTTGGAGGAGGTGTGGTCTTGTTGGAAGAAATATGTCACTGTGGGGGTAAGGCTTTGAGAGACGTTCCTCCTAGCTGCCTGGAAGCCAGTCCTCTCCTGTTTGCCTTCAGAACAAGATGCAGAACTCTCAGCTCCTGCTCCAGTGCCAGGCCTGCCGGGATGCTGCCATGCTCCTGCCATGCTGTGAACCTGTGAATCTGTAAGCCAGCCCCAATTAAATGTTGTCCTTTATAAGACTTGCCTTGGTCATGGTGTCTCTCCACACTACTACCCTTTCTGCCTCCCTCTGTAGTACAGCACACAAAACAAGGCTAGTATTTTAAAGCACCGAAATCAGGAACAATCTACGCTTCCACATACATTCTTGAACTTCTGCTGTGCTTAACCAGAGGCAGAGGTGTTTCTTGGTTTCTCACTGCTCTGCTGTAGTCTACCATGGATCAAGTGTGTGCTAGGATTGGTCTTGCTGGAACCTCATCTCTGACGCCCCATCACCCACCCACTGGCCTTCTGCTGAGACCCCTCCATCGAGTTCTGATGTTAGGAGAATCATGCCAGTTACTCCTTGGACTCGATGCTCCTTCCCGAGATTCTGTGAGATTGGACCTATTTTGTCACCTACATTTCCCAGCATGCCCGTCATCTGTTCCTAAGGCCCAAGCAGCCTCTGCTGGGTATGGTCTAGGAAATCTGGCTGCCCACCTCCTTCCTGCTCATGATGCTTCTCTCCCACCAGAAGGCAGCACTGTCTAATGTGTATAACGCCGTGCACCAGGGGATGGTCTCAGGGATGCAGTGTCACACTCAAAGATTCCATTTCCTGTATCGATGTGGATGTCACTACTGGTTTAAGACAACCCTACAAGGAAATTATGGTTTCTAAGACAGAAAAAAAAAAAAAAACCCTCTAGATTTTCCAGTGAAAATACCTTTCATATCCTAAGCCAAGATAAATCCAGAGTAGCAAGGGCCAACGACCACTGAAGTCTGGCAAAGGCTGCAGCCCTGAGATGTTGCTAGCATCCTTCAGCTCAACATCTGAGTGTGCTTCACCACTCGCCTGGCAGACTGATCCAGTCTCACACAAATTGCAGGTCTCCAAAGATGGGGATTCCTGCTCTCCTGTTAGCAGATCTAAAGCATCCACTGGATGGACGGGTCACCTGCACGCTGAGGTTTGTGAGATTAAACATCATCAGACACCCACCCCCTCCTGACTCAGTGTTGGGGAGGTTGAAAACCACTCATGGTTCCCAACTCATACTCCGATTTGCTTCGGAGAATATGGGACCCTTGTGCTTTTAAGAGGGAGATGGCAGAAAGAAAATGGAAAAATCCCAAATGCCTTTGAGGCTCAGTTCACAGCTACCTTGTTTGTGTTTTCGTGATCCACTCTAACACTAAGCAGGCAGGCAAAAAAAAAAAAAAAAGTGGAAAGTGCTTACCTCTTATCTAAAGAACTTTTAGGGAGGACAGGGTAATTACTTAGCTGTGCAAATTCAGAGTACAGAGCTCAAAGTAAGCGTCCTGCAGTAGGAAGCTGAGGCACAAGGCACATGGTGGGCTGAGTAGCCCCCTCGGCCACCGGGACAGCAGCAGCTAGGGCTGCTTCAGCTCACATGCTACCATCCACATTCTCTTTGCTATTCTTTATAATGAGTGTAAAAATAAAGAAGATGTGGGGATTTCTAGTCACCCTATAGTTTAAACATGGCAGACACCAGGATACTCTGTCTGTTGGTTGGTCTGTCCATCTGTCCATCCATCCATCTCTCCCTATCTAACCAACTATCTATGTATCTATGTATTTATCTGTGTATCCATGTATCTATCTATTTATCCATCTCTCCCCATCCATCTATTGATCTATCTCTCCCTATCCGTCTGTCTGTCCATCCATCTCTCATCTGTTTATCTATTTACCCATCTATCCATCCATCTGTCCATCCATCCATCTCTCCCCATCTCTCATCTGTTTTATCTACCTATCCATCTGTCCATCCATCTGTCCGTCCATCTGTCTGTCCACCTGTCCATCCATCCATCTCTCATCTGTTTATCTACCTATCCATCTGTCCACCCGTCTGTCTGTCCATCTGTCCATCCATCCATCTCTCCCCCTCTCTCATCTGTTTATCTACCTACCCATCCATCCATCCATCCACCCATCCATCCATCCCTTCTTCCTCACTCATCCTCTCAATAGGAACTTCCCTCTATTGTTTCTTAGACCCTTCCCCACAGCCTTCATCCACGGAGGCCAGCCTCAGTCCTTCCTGTTTTTAATCCTTTTGAGTTATTACAGACAAAAGTAAGGGCTTGCCTGCCCGGGGAGCTGCTGCCCCAGAAAACTCAGCCATGTTGCATGTGGGCCCTCTCTTTATGAAGAGAGAGCTGGTCCTGAGTCAAGTACATAGCATCACTCCTGAGGAAAGCCAGAGTCTACCTTTCTGGGCACTCAGAGAGGCAATGGTAAGAAGCAGATGCCGTGGAGCTTCCCTGGATTCCAGCCTCACTGTCTGCACACGTGGGCTGACTGACATCAGTCAGGGAAGTAGAGCAGGCTAGCCCAAGTCAGTCAAAACAACAACAAAGACACAGGAGAGGGTCGGCTATGGAGGCCATGTACATTTCCATCCCCAGAAAGCTGTCTGTCTGATTCTGGGTAAGTGCAAGAGTGGAAGGTATGTCAAGGTCCCGTGTTTGTTTTTGCCAAAAATGTCATTCGTGTTTTAGCACAGAACAGTCCTACAGCAGTGTTTCCTTGGATCATTGGCATCAACTGTGGCTCATATCCAAGACACATCCAAGCCACTCTGTCCTTATGATTATATGGGATCTTGGAGAGCTTGACACAAAGGTTCTTCTTCCAAGTGATTCAAAGTTCTGTCTGTCTGTCTCTGTCTCTGTTTCTGTCTCTGTCTCTGTCTCTCTGTGTGTGTGTGTGTGTGTGTGTGTGTGTGTGTGTGTGCATGCGCACATGCATGTCACATGGCCCTACATCAATGGCATGCCATCTTTCCCTATGCCCTCCTTGAGTTAGCTCATTAAGGAGATGTTCTAGTACATTCTGTGAAATGGAATCAAGTCTTTCTCTCACGTTTACTGGCCTATGTCTTAAAGAAGACACATCCATTCTGGGAGCCTCTTTTCGAACTAGAAGTTTGTGTGTGGGGACTGTATGGATTGATCCATGAACGTGCACCATATAAAGCACAAAAGAAGTAAGTGAATCCAGTTCAGTAATATCTTAAGTGTCCGCGTAACACCCTGAAACTATTACTTTAGACACAGAAAGCACAAACAGCTTGAATGGTCCTTTACTTCCTCCAATGAGGAAGACAATCTCATCCTTCAGAAGCTTGGCTTTTCCTATAGACACGGTTCTCCAGTAGAACTAATAGCATCTCCCTAGTATGACTAGAGACCCGACAACCCAACCCTAAAGAAAATGCACGCTATGAGAATAATGAAGTCTTGCCAAATCCTTACATACAACGGGTGGAATTTATCAGCTTCTACAAGTTCTATGCCTGACCTCTGTATTATGCAGAATCTCCAACTTGCTAGAATGTCAGGCTCTAAGCAGGGAAGTGAAGGGCATTTCTGAAGCTAAGTGTTTCATTTCAGAACCTACAGCACGGCGGCTGACAGCCCCAAGCTCTACTCTGTGGAAAGCAGGGGTAAGGGAGGCAGGGCCAAGTCTCAGCTTTAGTTTAATTCTTCTAACAAAAGATGATGCTATTTCTTCCAGAGTTCTAGCAGCCTGAGGGGGAGTGGACACCTATAGCCCAAAACTGCACATAATGGTCCCCATAGTTGTGCTGCTGAAGGCTACTTTAATCTTAAATATAGCCTTCCAGGTGGCTACTGTAACCTTGACAATGGAATTCCCCGGGGGACTACTTAGTAAGGCTTTCTTCTTCACTTGCTCAAGAGATAAAGAAAAAGAAAAAAAAATTTTAAAGTATTTGCTTTTGCCTTGTATCCATCAACAATCTTACTACAAAGAAAACGGATTGAGAAAGGAACTCCATCTACAAATGCTACTATTAGACTAACCACTCTGAAGCCCACAGCCAGCACTTTTGCAGCCAGCAGGGCTGACAGAGACTGATGGTGCTTGGTTTAATCATTCTTACCCGCCCACCCGCCCACCGTCTCTAATCTCCCGGTTTGTCTGTGTGCAAGTTGGCCAGACCCTCACTCCCTAAGGCCAAAGTCTGACATTCTCAGAAGGACAGGGTCTGCTCAGAGTCATGTGAAGCCTGACCAAGAGGATGGAGTTAGGGCCCTTCCTCCGCACGCAAAGAACGCCAGATTCCAGCCTCGCCTCGGATCTGTGCAGCCAACATCTGGGAAGCATAAGAATGTTGGAACCTTGAGATACTTCCTGCTGTGCTCCTGGCATATCTCAATGCACTGAAGTTAACTCAGATTTGCAAATCTGTTTTGATTGAATACTTGCCTTTTCCCCTATGGTGGCTTGATAGAGGACTCTTTGTGAGCGTTTACGAAACACTGCAGCTGTTCTTTGCTTGATCTTAGCCCCACTCTATCATGTGGGATCCCCTTCATCCAACAAAAACTTACTCCCAGATTTCAATTTCCACCGAACATATAGATTAACAACTTGGAAGGGAGAGAGAGGTCTACAATGTTAAGATTACATCCATTTTCACAAGTTCACAAAAGCAGAGAGGGAGGCAAGCCATTCTGTCCCCATGACCATAACGAGCCAGGGACAGGAGGCAGCTAGCTGTTCTGGGAAAAGATGGGCAGGCAGATAACTATGTACCTCATAGGCGGTTGTCATTGTGGGCTTATAGGACACGTGGTTCGCTCTCCTCAGTTCCTTGATGGTTTCTGCCGGCATGGACTTCGAGAACCCCAGGCCACTCCATGTGTTCGTAGGCGTTCTGACCTCAGTCACCACTGGCTTCTTTAACATCGCTTCAGAAAACAGAAGAGGGGGTTGGAGAGATGGCTCAGTGATTAAAAGCACGGACTGTTCTCCCAGAGGTCCTGAGTTCAGTTCCCAGCACCCACATGGTGGCTCACAACCATCTGTAATGGGATCTGATGCCCCCTCTTCTAGTGTTTTCTGAAGAGAGTGGCAGTGTACTCATGTACATAAAATGAATAAATTAAAAAAAATGGCAAATGATAGAAACCAGAAGAGAAAGCAGGAGTGTGTTCAATGGAATAATAAATGAAAAAGTTATAGCTCAGCATTTACTTCTTAAGGTGAAATGCCTAAGAATAAAACATTTTATCCAATGAAAAATAAATATGGAAAGGCTGCAGGACTCCTTAATTATGCTCGTGTATCTCACAAGATAAATTTTATTTTGGCAGAAATTGTGCATCATGAACTCAAACATTTTGGGCTTCTTTTTATAAGCACCGTTTTTGTTTGTTTGTTTGTTGTTGTTTTGTTTTGTTTGTTTTCTTCAAATCATCGGGAGAGCTTTAAAATGAAGGAGTACTGAAAGACAGGTAGGAAACACTCCTTGGTCCCTTACCTTTGGTGGCTAGTAGTTTCTTCTGCTCATAGTCAAAGGCCTGAAAAAGAAATACAGAGAGAATGAATGGCTTGTCACAGTTTTCCTAAGCATCTTACCTGCTCGACTCTCCTGCCTCTGCTTAAACCATCAGCTGAGTGCCGCATCATGGGACCACAAACACACGGCACAAGTGCGATGAACATAAATGCCCCTTCAAAACCACCTGACATAATCTATACTCTGAGCTAACTTGAAGTGGATGACAAGAGTAGGGAGTTTCCCTACACACTGAAAGTAAATTCTTATTCATTAAGAGTATCTTTCATGGGCTGGAGAGATGGCTCGAGGTTAAGACTGCTCTTCCAGAGGTCCTGAGTTCAAATCCCAACAACTACATGGTGGCTCACAGCCATCTGTAATGGGATCCGATGCCCTCTTCTGGTGTGTCTGAAGACAGCAATAAATCTTATAAATAAGTAAATATTTTCTTAAAAAAAAAAAAAAGAATATCTTTCATATCAGGACTTCTGAATGCAAACGTGAAGTGATCAAAGGAATATGTCACAAAATGGCCACAAGTATCAGTTGTGTCTCCTTCTTTCTCAGAATCCTTCTTTATATAGGTAAGTAAGACAGCGACTGGGATGGCACTAATAACATGCAAGTTATCAACCACACTGCTAAAGCCTTGGGTCTTGAAGTTAGAGAACTGCAGAACTATAGCTTTGGATACTAATGATGGTGTAAGATTAAATCTAGATACCCTAGGGTACTGCATAGACAGGAGGAACACACACCCATGCTAAGAACACTGAACAGCTATCTATGCAGAAACCAGGACAGGTCTTTCTGAGGAAAGCCATGCCTGCATGACTATATACCAGATGCTAACCCATTCCCACCTCCCCAGCCTAGAGAACAGATTAAGACTTGATTTAAAGACCTACCATGAAGAACAAGAACCTACTGGCAAGAGCTCTTTGGCTTGTCTCCCAGAAGGCTGTCCCAGCATATATAAGGTTCCCAGGGAATCCTAGTCTGGAACAGAACACTGAGGAGGGTGCGAGGAACAAAGAATAACCTTGGGCCAGATGATAAACAGTGGCGGCCCAGCACACACAATAGCTCTGTGACTATGGTGATACCTGGAGAGCCTGGTTTTTAGATGACACTGTTTTATGACATTTGGGGGGAGGGGCAACTGAAAATTGAACCGGAAGTTAAAAATCAGTGTAATTCTTAGGGGCAAGGTGTGGAAAAAGCTGCTACTTAAAAGACTGTGCTGAGCTCCGTAAAGGATAAAATGTATCAGAACAGCTCTCTGCTCCCAAGCCCTGTGGTAGAGAGACCTCACCGCCTGGTCGGGTGGGCACTCCTGAGGCTGCAGAGCAGAGGAGACCACCAACACTGCCCACCCCTGCCCACATCCCTGGCCCGGGAGGAGACTGTATACGGCCTCCGGGTTCCCGTGGGGGAAGGCCCAGGAGCGGCAGGACCCCTGTGCCTGAGACACCGCCGGAACCTGAAGGAACAGACTGGATAAACAGTTCTCTGCACCCAAATCCCGTGGGAGGGAGAGCTAAACCTACAGAGAGGCAGACACGCCTGGGAAACCAGAAGAGACTGCACTCTGCACACATCTCAGACGCCAGAGGAGAACACCAAATGCCATCTGGAACCCTGGTGCACGGAGGCTCCCGGAAAGAGCGGCACAGATCTTCCCAGTTGCTGCCGCCGCGGAGAGGTCATAGGCAGCACCCCACGAGCAAACTTGAGCCTCGGGACCACAGGTAAGACCAACTTTTCTGCTGCAAGAGACCTGCCTGGTGAACACCAAACACAGGCCCACAGGAACAGCTGAAGACCTGTAGAGAGGAAAAACTACACGCCCGAAAGCAGAACACTCTGTCCCCACAACTGGCTGAAAGAAAACAGGAAAACAGGTCTACAGCACTCCTGACACACAGGCTTATAGGACAGTCTAGCCACTGTCAGAAATAGCAGAACAAAGTAACACTAGAGATAATCTGATGGCGAGAGGCAAGCGCAGGAACCCAAGCAACAGAAACCAAGACTACATGGCATCATCGGGGCCCAGTTCTCCCACCAAAGCAAACAGGGAATGTCCAAACACACCAGAAAAGCAAGATCTAGTTTCAAAATCATATTTGATCATGATGCTGGAGGACTTCAAGAAAGACGTGAAGAACTCCCTTAGAGAACAAGTAGAAGCCTACAGAGAGGAATCGCAAAAATCCCTGAAAGAATTTCAGGAAATCATAATTAAACAAGTAGAAGCCCATAGAGAGGAGTCACAAAAATCCCTGAAAGAATTCCAGGAAATCATAAATAAACAAATAGAAGCCCATAGAGAGGAGTTACAAAAATCCCTGAAAGAATTCCAGGAAAACACAATCAAACAGTTGAAGGAATTAAAAATGGAAATAGAAGCAATCAAGAAAGAACACATGGAAACAACCCTGGATATAGAAAACCGAAAGAAGAGACAAGGAGCTGTAGATTCAAGCTTCACCAACAGAATACAAGAGATGGAAGAGAGAATCTCAGGAGCAGAAGATTCCATAGAAATCATTGACTCAACTGTCAAAGATAATGTAAAGCGGAAAAACTACTGGTCCAAAACATACAGGAAATCCAGGACTCAATGAGAAGATCAAACCTAAGGATAATAGGTATAGAAGAGAGTGAAGACTCCCAGATCAAAGGACCAGTAAATATCTTCAACAAAATCATAGAAGAAAACTTCCCTAACCTAAAAAAGAGATACCCATAGGCATACAAGAAGCCTACAGAACTCCAAATAGATTGGACCAGAAAAGAAACACCTCCGTCACATAATAGTCAAAACACCAAACGCACAAAATAAAGAAAGAATATTAAAAGCAGTAAGGAAAAAAAGGTCAAGTAACATATAAAGGCAGACCTATCAGAATTACACCAGACTTTTCGCCAGAAACTATGAAAGCCAGAAGATCCTGGACAGATGTCATACAGACCCTAAGAGAACACAAATGCCAGCCCAGGTTACTGTATCCTGCAAAACTCTCAATTAACATAGATGGAGAAACCAAGATATTCCATGACAAAACCAAATTTACACAATTTCTTTCTACAAATCCAGCACTACAAAGGATAATAAATGGTAAAGCCCAACATAAGGAGGCAAGCTATACCCTAGAAGAAGCAAGAAACTTATCGTCTTGGCAACAAAACAAAGAGAAGAAAAGCACACAAACATAACCTCACATCCAAATATGAATATAACAGGAAGCAATAATCACTATTCCTTAATATCTGTCAACATCAATGGCCTCATCTCCCCAATAAAAAGACATAGATTAACAAACTGGATACGCAACGAGGACCCTGCATTCTACTGCCTACAGGAAACACACCTCAGAGACAAAGACAGACACTACCTCAGAGTGAAAGGCTGGAAAACAACTTTCCAAGCAAATGGTCAGAAGAAGCAAGCTGGAGTAGCCATTCTAATATCAAATAAAATCAATTTCCAACTAAAATTCATCAAAAAAGATAAGGAAGGACACTTCATATTCATCAAAGGAAAAATCCACCAGGATGAACTCTCAATCCTAAATATCTATGCCCCAAATACAAGGGCACCTACATACGTAAAAGAAACCTTATTAAAGCTCAAAACACACATTGCACCTCACACAATAATAGTAGGAGACTTCAACACCCCACTCTCATCAATGGACAGATCATGGAAACAGAAATTAAACAGAGACGTAGACAGCAAACACAGAGGCGTATGCCAGCAGCAAACCACTGATTTGAGAATAGGACCCCCGTTGAAAGAATCAGAGAAAGAACTGGAAGAGCTTGAAGGGGCTCGAGACCCCATATGTACAACAATGCCAAGCAACCAGAGCTTCCAGGGACTAAGCCACTACCTAAAGACTATACATGGACTGACCCTGGACTCTGAACTCATAGGTAGCAATGAATATCCTTGTAAGAGCACCAGTGGAAGGGGAAGCCCTTGGTCTTGCCAAGACTGAACCTCCAGCGAACGTAATTGTTGCGGGGAGGATGGTAATGGGGGGAGAATGGGGAGGGGAATACCCATAGAGAAGGGGAGGGGGAGGGGATGTTTGCCTGGAAACCGGAAAGGAATAACACTCAAATGTATATAAGAAATACTCAAGTTGGTTGGGGATTTAGCTCAGTGGTAGAGCGCTTGCCTAGGAAGTGCAAGGCCCTGGGTTCGGTCACCAGCTCCGAAAAAAAAAAAAAAAAGAAATACTCAAGTTAATAAAAAAAAAAAAAAAAAAAAATAAAAATTAAAAAAAAAATGTATCAGAACTCATCTGGAGCCTAAAGTGTACCTAGCTCTGTAAAGGTTACAATGTATCAGAACTTATTTGGAGCCTAAACAACCAATGGTCTCTTGGAGGACAAAGGAAGAGAGATGCGTGAAAAAGAGTGCTAAGAGGCTATTGTCCTAGGGTGAGGGAGAGATGGCCACTTCAGCCATAAAAAGAGGCAGGTCTTCAGTGTGTCTTGTACTAGAGCTCACTGGATTTCCACTAATGGCATAAACACATCTAGTTAGAGTCACTGTGAGAATCCTGGCATCCAACCTACAAGAGAGGACCACAGACCTTACACACGGGGACCCAAATGTGATAGCAAACAAGAAAGGAACCTATGGCACAGAGGTCATAGGGGGGACTTGTTTTTTGTGTGTTTGTTTTTAAACACTGAAGTATTATGTATGCATTGGATTCTATCTACCTCAAGAGTCATGAAAATGTTCAAATGCAAATTATTTTTAAAAAAAAACAGGAGGTTTCATTCACATTTGAATGAAAGTAGTGTCGCTTAATTCAATGAATTAATTTAACACAGCAGGTTGGCTATTTATTTGTTTTTATTTCTAGGGGTTTGTGAAGGTTTGAGAGGTGGTGGGAATGAAGAGAGAAAACTCATTACCAGGCGGGTGTTCCCTTCCGGTAATGCCGGAGCAAAAAGCAAATGTCTGTGTGCGTTACCCTCAAAAGCACTACATCTTTGCCTCTCACACATGCTCTATATGAAGATGAGAGACTGGATCTCCTGCTTAGTGAGCTGCTCTGAGTCACCACGCTTATGAAAATGGTGGCTGGCTGAGGACGCTGACGGAAGCCACCATGAACATTTACACCACACGGTTGCCTTCCACAGAACTCAAATTCCACACTCGCTCTTTTCGTAACCGTTTTTGAAACGGCACGGAGTTTGCTAGCTCTATTTCCAAGACCACAGAAGAAAACCAGATCTGCTTATCCAGGAGAAGCGCCACCTCTAATGCTTCATGTAACCGACGAGCATTTTTTGCTTCAGATGCAGCAACACAAATCGCCATTTTTACTAGTATGAACTTTTCCTTAATCTAACTCTTGCATTTCATTTTTTCCCCCCTGGAGCTGAGGACCAATCCCAGGGCCTTGTGTTTGCTGGGCAAGCGCTTTACCACTGAGCTAAATCCCCAACCCCCTGCGATTCATTCTTAATGCTCACAGCAAAACCAATTCGAACTCCTGTGTATCTGTATGAGTTTCACGCTGACCAGGATACAGGGGGCCAAGCTAGCTTCTGCACAGCTCAAGGACACTCTCTGTTTTCTCCATGCCCAGCCCAGCGCCCCACCCTCGGAAGACCGCTGTGGCACCTACATTACCTGCATGTGGACATATGGTGGCTGCGAGGCCAGGCGGGCCCTTTCCGAGTTCTGCTGGGCAGCCGCTGCCCTCTCAGCCGCACGCTCGCTCCCTGGAGCCTTCTTGTCAGCAAGAGGACTTTCTGTGGCACTCAGTTCGGGGTCTGAGAGTAATCTGTCAGTGCTGCTGTGAAAGAGAGTTGGGAATTCACTGCTTTACCTCACATACTGACAAGGCCGCATGATTCCCATTGTGAGTTGCATGTGCTTCAGCCGTCACCTGCTTTCATGTGTCATTCGGTCTGCCATGCAATGCCACCCATGGCACGGCAACACTGAGACAAAGGTGTGGCTGTCTCCCTGCTGGACACTTGAAGAAAGAACTTATCCAAGGTCACTGCTCTAGAGTGACTCTGGGTCTCAAACTATAGGTTAATACTGCTTTGCAACATGAAGGTATGTACATTAAAGGAAGCACACATGGAATTTTGCTTGTGGTACATGGGGAATAGATACACAGATAAGATTTCTGGTGTTTGTACATCAACCAGACACCAAGCCCGAGTACAGCCCGAGTAAGCATGAAGATAGTTATGACAGATATTGAATGTGCGAGGTACATGTGACACTGGTGAAAAAGAAAAATGGCAAGCTCGTGATGTATCGGGACACACCTCAAGTCAAAGAAAATGGGGGCTAATTTGCTGATCTGTTCAATTATGTCCCATGTCAGAAGACAAGACCGGAGCAATAAGTCGTTAACAGACCTGTCTCGGGGACACGTGACCTGGAAATGAAGGAACTTTTTGAAGAATTAAAAAATTAATAATAAGCCGCCTAACTACCCCAAAAGAAGAAGTGGGGTCCGTAAGAGCTTGAACTTTTCACCCTCCCCTGCTGTACAATGGTTCCCGGAACATTCTTGCATGAAAAGTTTCCTGGAACAGCCACAATGACCCATAGCCTCCGGCCACAATGTTCCAACGGCCCTGTAAAATGTCACAACCCCTAATCACAATGTTACAAAGCCCTAGGTGTGTTGCCTGGTGTTACACATGACTAGCATATGATCTAGCTGTATGGGCTGTTTATGGTCTTGGAATTTCCCTCCTCCCTCCCTCTTGCTCCCCCTGGTTTGTGGTTTTTTCCTTTATAAGCTCTGTGAAAATTCAGGTCGTCGTCGAACTCCTCTACTCCCTGTGCGGTGTATGAGTCTCGACCCCAGCATGCTGGCCTGAGCTCTCATATCATCTTGCTTACAATAAAACTTCCTCATGTGATTGCAGCAGGTCGGTGTCTGAGTCCTACTGGGTGCGCGTCTCTCCCGAGACTTGAGTGGGGGGCTCCCTTTGGGGTCCAACATTTTCAAGTTCCCTAGGGCCAAAGGCCAGGAGAGCAGCAACTCAGAGGGCAGAATGCAAGGGGAAGGGGCCCAGGATCAAATCACTGGGGCTGTTTAAGCCACGGAGAGGAGGAGCTGATCCAGCTTTAAAGAGAATCATTAGAGCTAAAGAAAGGGAAGGCCACACTGGTGAGAGAAAAGGCAAGGAGACAGGGCAGGTTCCATCTAGGTGAGAGAAAAGGAAAAGATTCAGAAGGCAGGGAAACCAAAATGGCGGACGTAGGCTTTAAGGGATTTGAGAGGCAGCAGGAAGCAGATCGCTTCAGAAACACATGCTGAAGAATGGCCTGGTGGGGGAATCAGGACCCGCAGTAGACAAATAGGGTGGGGGGAAATCAATAGACACAGGTAAGGCAGAACTGGGTGGGATGAGTCAGGTTTATGACAACAAAGTGGCTTTAGTAAGAAATGGAGGAGTAGGGGTTGGGGACTCAGCTCAGTGGTAGAGCGCTTGCCTAGGAAGTGCAAGGCCCTGGGTTCAGTCCCCAGCTCGGGGGGTAGGGGAATGGAGGAGTAAAGATATATATATATATATATATATATATATATGTTAATGTTTGCATAAAGACCCTCCTTAGAGACAGCCACGGAGCTAAGAAGACAGAAGAGGAAATGGAGTAGCCGGCCGGTGGGAGACCCTTTCCTCTGTAAAAGGACACACATAATAAACAAATACGGCAATCTCAGGATCGCACAGTAGAAACTGCTGTGCCCTAGCTAATAAAAATCCAACATTCATCCAAAAGTTTACAAGTCTACAGCCACCTGCACTGGAGAGAAGGACGCTGAAGTTTAAGAATCCACATTGACGGGCTGGAGAGATGGCTCAGTGGTTAAGAGCACTGACTGCTCTTCCTGAGGTCCTGAGTTCAAATCCCAGCAACCACATGGTGGCTCACAACCATCTGAAGTGAGGTCTGATGCCCTCTTCTGGTGTGTCTGAAGACATTGACAGTGTACTCACATACATGAAATAAATAAATCTTTAAAAAAAAAAAAGAATCCACCTTGACACCACCCAAGGTGGATTCTCGGCTTGAAAACTTCTAATGCAAAAGCCAGAGGCTAAAAATCGCCGGTACTTGTCGCTGAATCGCAGAGAGAATGTATAAGCTTCAGAGTGATAAAGGTTGCTCTAAGGACATGGAGAGAAACCCCACATCAAGTTGGGAGGAGGGATCTTATTAAGATGGGTAAGGGTGAAAACAGAGGTTGTTCCTTGAGTTTTTGAAAGATAACTGTGAGGGAGAATTGCAAAGCCTATGGTGAGCTCCAGTGACTTGAGTTAGGATCGTAACCACCAGGCTCAAAGCAAATTCCTCGTCCATCATCTCCCGCCAGCAGGATGAGCATACATACTGGAGGTGCGAGTTCTTCGTGCCCTGCAGTAGCTCAACGGTCTGCCGCTTGGCACAGGAGACCTTGGAGGGACCCAGCATCTGCTTCAAGTCACCAGCGTTTCCGGAATGGGAAGGACTTCGAGGCATGCCCACTTCAACAAAGGCATCATTGCAGCCTGGTGGTGATGGGAGTGGGGTTGTTGAGGGAGAGAGTATCAAAATGTAAATATCACCTTATAGATGCCATGGAGAAAAACAATAAACCTGTCTCTGGAGAGACCCAATTCTGCAGTCCTGACAATGGTCTCGGCCACAAAGAGGGCACACCTCAGCAAGCTTGGCCTCTCTCCAGAACTCAACTTCAAGGGAAGACCCTGGTGTTTCCTGAAGATTATTTGGAATAAGGGATGTATATGTATTTGATGTATATGTATATTATATATATATATATATGCACACATATATTCATACACACGTACACACATTAGTGGGGCCCATCTGTTCCCTAAGAGATAGATAGGTAGGTAGGTAGGTAGGTAGGTAGATAGATAGATAGATAGATAGATAGATAGATAGATAGAGACATATATCTTCCATTCCCTCTTCTTCTTTTCCCTTTTCCCTTTCCCAGTACGGAGGTTTACCCAGGGCTTCATGCACCCTAGACAAGTATGTCTACCAGGAGCTATATCCTCAACTCCAAATATAGTCCTTTGTTTCTTCCCCAGGGCTAGGGACACGCTAGACACATGTTGTTCTAGTGAACTACACTCCCAGTCCCACTCAAGTATTTTCAAGATGGTTAGGGGATGAACTTCTGTGCAAATGGTCATTAGCAGATGTCTTCCCATTACACAATAATGGAACAGCAGTATTTTCATGGAAAGTGCCCTTCAGTTCACCGTTCACCATGTTCTTTGGAATCTCATGCAAGACATTTACTCTGCATTGTTGAGGGAGGCGGAGTCAGCAGAGGTAAGTAGAAAAACCAACTCAGAATCCTTGCTGTCTCAAGTAACTGGGGGTGGGGCTTTACCCAAGCTACAAGCGGTCTGAGGAGGAAAGTTCCAATCCCTTACCTTCTACTGAGTTTGATTTAGGAGAAGCCTGTTCGGGCCCAGCTGTCTGCATGGATGGATCACCATGATTAGAACTCAGCACTTTTTCCCCAAGCGATGAAGTGGAAAGCGGACCGTATTTCATGTTCGGAGGCTGAAATCATAAATAAAATAAAAATACAACTGAGAAAGAAGTTCAATGAAAGCTAAAACGGGTTTCAAGTAGCTCTTGCCAAAAGCGCAGAGCCCCTTCCTTGACCCTTCACCCCCCTGAATGTCACAAGAGGGTGTTACCTGCACGTGTCCATTTATAGAAGCAGAGATGTTTTTGCTTTCTGTCTGCATGCTGTTGATGTGGACGTCAACAGGAGTCAAGCCAGGTGGGGGAGACGGGGCTGTATGCCCGTATGTGGGCACTCCAGACAGCAGGATATTGGTTAATGTGGCCTGGGCAGTAGACGGGATCATAAGGTGTGGTATCGTAGAAAAACCTGAAATGGTTTCATGAACATAGGTGTTAGAAGGTAATAGCCTAGAAGCAACTGTTACAATTTAGCAACAGTAAGAAACTTGTTTTCCCTGTGAGTTCAGAATAATCTGACATCTCTGTCAATAGATGTAACTTTACTATAGAAACCATGAACCAAGGCTTATGAGATAACCTCTGGGGCGGGTAAGGGCTCCTGCTTCTAAGTCTGATGTCCTGAGTTTGATGCCTGGGATCCATGTGCTAGAAAGTACCTCGGTGGCTGCAAATTGCCCTTTGACCTCCACACACACAAATAACTTGTTTTCTTTGAAAGAAACAATGTTAAAATGTCTCTAACACTATATATTCAGGCCCCTCCCAGCATTGCTGGGGACTGCAGAGAGGCTGAGCCTGGGCAACTGACTAAGAACTAGTCCTCCAGGAAGCTGGGTTCCCAAGGTTCACTTGTAACCTTCATGTGCCTTGGCCATTGTTCCCTGAGCCTCCAGCTGCTTTTCCTAATCTGTTTATCACCTGTGCAGATGACATTCCTGTTTGCTTGAAAAGCTCTTGGCTTTTCTGAGCTGCATTTTAATGAATTTACACAGCAGGGGAGTTTTCCTTTGGGCTAGAGGATGTTCTCTTTGAACAGTGGGGTGGTTTTTTTTTTTTTTTTGTTTTTGTTTTTGTTTTTGTTTTTTGTTTCACTTGAAGAAGTGGAATACTGTAAACTCTATTGAAAGAAAAAAAAAAAAAAACCCAGGCAATGCCTCTGAATTCTCACTTCTTAACTATACTTGAGTGACACTAACCTGTGGCACTTGCAGTGTTGGGGATTGAGGAGGCCCACAACGTCGGGCTTGGGGTCCCGGAACTTGAACTTTGCAAAGGACTGACAGAACTGTTGAGGGCATTCAGGAGTGAGTTTGGGGTGGTTGACGTGTTGAGGGACAATGTGGTGGGCCCCAATAGACCTATAAGGAACGAGAGTCAAGTCAATATACCTAAGTTCAAGATTCGGAAACAGGGGCACCATTCATATTGCCTTTCGGGACAACCGCCAATAGAATCTGACACTTTCTAATCTGTCGAATACGGGTGACAGGATTTTTTTTTTTTAAAAAAAAAATGTTATTTCAGATATTCCTGTGAAATGTCTCTTTTCATAACTCCAACAATGGAATTCGCTCATCCTCCCATAGATGCCAATAAGACTGGGAAGACAGGTGTGACCAATCTGTAACAGCAGCCAGGCACACGGAGAGTCACTAGACGCAAGCCCGCTGACAACCTAGGACAGACAAACCTCTGCTCAAGGGGAAGCTTGCTTTTTATGTCTCTAACTGACTCAACTTGTCATCAGCTTCCCCACAGAAGCCAAGCGTTCACACCTGGCAGAGCCCAGGAGCGCATTTCCTGTGGTAGACTGGCTGTCTGATACTTAGTGGAGAGGATGCTGGACCAGATGGCTCGACGCGTGTCTGAACACACACTGACTTCTTTGGGCTCCAATCCAATGACTAAAACTTGCCCAGGGATTGTGCTTGGCTTTGAATTTCATCTCAAGTATCCCAGTGCTTACTGTAACTAGCGAGATTCCTTTGGGGAACTTGGGATCTAAAAGAAAATGCTCGTTTCTATGTGTTTCCGGAAGTGTCAGGGGTCACTGGTCTAGGAGATGGGTGACCAAGATAAACCTCCCCTCCACTCAGGAACTCAGCCTCTCCAACCACTTTCTCAACTAAGACCCAATAAAATTGGCTCTAAGCCGGTGTTTCTCACCCTTCCTAATGCCACAGCCCCCTAAGACAGTTCCTCGTGTTGTGGTGACCCCCTCCACCTACCATAAAATTATTTTGCCGCCACTTCATAACTGTAATTTTGCTTACTGTTTGGAATCTTGGTGTAACTATCTGCCATGTGGAATATCTGATAGACGACCCCTGTAAAAAGGGTTCTTCGATCCACAAAGGGGCTTCAGCCTATAGGTTGAAGAACTAGTCTAAGTTCGCCAGCACATCCTGGTCCATGGCACTGCTGTGTTGCTATGGCTATTCAGGTCCGTGTGGAAGAGACAGCCTTGGCTGAGGAAGAACCTGCATTACCATAGTAGGCCTACTGCGCTCCCTTCTCATAGGAAGGCATCTGGGATACAAGAAGAAAAAGGGTAAACCTGGTCCAATGGTAGCAGAGCCCTTGGCCAGCCCTCGAGGAAGGTCGCTTCTAGAGGAGGACACTGTCTAGGACCAGTGAGGGCTCACTGTGCTTTCCAACAGCCTAAACACTGTGAGTGATCTGAGTGCTTGCTTCCTTGGCAGCCTTGGGCTTATCAGACCTAGGCGTAGGGTGGGGGTTGGGCATGGGTGCAGGGACTCTCCCCTCCCCCCCAGCCCTCCGGATTTGCAATTGCTTTTTGGACCGAACTGGATAATCTTTATCTCTAGGGAGGGAGGGCAGTACAGCCAACTTGGAAAGAGCACAAACACATACATCACAGTCAGCCGCTCCCTTCAATCTCGATGGCGCTCTTAATTTAGCAGCACAAACACAAGCCACCGAAAATAAAAGCAGTTGGGCCGTGGTGATGATTTTGTGCCAACCTAGAAGGAATCTGGGCAACCCAAATCCACAGAGGGTAACATCCGAAAAAACCCAGACCGGATGAATCAGGTTCCGGTCTCTTGTTGGTCTCTCGGGGCTCAAAGAAGAAAACAGCATTTAGACAGCACAACGGTAGAAAGGCAGGGAACCCGATAAGCAGTTCCCCAGTGGTAATAATAAACTTTATACCTAGTCCAGTGAGTCCAAGGCCTGCCGAAGCTAAGATATCCAGGCTGGGACATGCCAGGCCGGCAGGGCACGATGCTGGGGATAGACTGGTTGCTATGGAAACCCCACTGCTTTCAAGTCCGAGGAGACACTTCCTTGCTTCATACATATTTAAGGCATTTCGCTCAACACTTTTCACAATCACAGACTATGAAGACACATAATGGGAAAAAAAAAAAAAAGGTGACACTGAGGTAGGTATACAATGGACAGGAGGGGTAATGAAAATATAAATGAGGAGCCCCAGGAGGCCGGGCACCACCTTCAATCAGCCTCTGCTCCTGACATTTCCTGTAGCGTTAGTCCCCACCCATTCTCTCTCTCTCTTTCTGTGTGTGTGTGTGTGTGTGTATGTGTGTGTGTGTCCCCAAGTGCGAGTACGCGTTCTGACTGCTGTGGGCAGCCAGCACGCAGGTTCCAAAAGATGGGGACCCACCTTTGGAGGTGTGGATTCCTACCCAGACATGCTTAGAAATTTAGCAAACTCTTGGTATCAAAGCCCAGCCATCACCACGCAGCCTCTGGGCTTTGGACTGAAGCGCCCCTCCTCACCACCTCATTACCTGCAGAAGCCAAATCGAACCCACCAGCACATACAGACTGCACAGTGACAGTCAGTTGTTTTTAACGTATAGGGTCTGATGGTAAGCTGACATACCCCAGGCACCACCAACCCTCAAGTGAGACCACACCTGTGGCAAATCTTGTGATATATATATATATATATATATATGTATTTTCTATATGTATATACTATATATACATATAAAATTACATGATTTATATATCTTACTAAATTTCTAAGCATATATATATACATACATGAGTATATATACATATGTATACATATATACACACATATGTATGTATGTATGTGCATGTGCGTATGTGTGTGTGCCCAACATGTGCTCATTTTTTTTCCTGAGCTCTTAGAATTCTTTTTTATTTCTGCCCTTTTTCGCCCAAGCCCTTCTCTGAGATTGACACTGATGATATTGTGGTTAAGTTAAACTGGGCTTTATGATGTCTAAGACCCTGCTCTTGAACTCTGAACTCACTCCACCTTGCTCCCCTGGTCTTGGGTAGCTTTATGGTTTTCTCTGAAAAAAAAACAAAAAAACAAAAAGCCAAAAAAATCAGTGTGGTTGTTTTCTCCTGGTGGACAGAAAATATCACATTTACTCATGTAGAAATCATATGTGATACTTTTGAGATGACAGCTATGATTTAGAAATTTTAATACAGAAAGCATGGCAGATTTATCTACCTTAGTAAGTTAGGACTTTCTGGCCCCAGAATCCATCTGCACATCCTTTTGTGGCTTCTGCATGTGGATGTGGATACATGGATACACATGCGCACACACACATGAACATCTTTATATACACATGTACTTGTACATATACATACATACATTCACCTACAAACATGCACCTACACACACACATTCACATATGCACCCACAAAACTCTGAATAGAATTATAGAAGAGAAGTGGGGGAGGGGCAGAGGGAGAGAGGGAAAGGGGGAGAGAGAGAGGGAGAGAGAGAGAGAGAGGAGAGAGAGAGAGAGAGAGAGAGAGAGAGAGAGAGAGAGAGAGAGATTGCCTTTCTATCTGAGATAGTAGCATCTGTGAATGGGAACCCAGGTCCTAACCTAATACCAAATCGAGTCCAGTGTGAATCTTGTGCTTGCTAGCGCCCATGATTACAGACTCTCTTGTCCATGGCTGCCTGTTCTGTGGGCATCGTTACAACAGCCCAAACAAATTAGGATGCTTACTGGTTTATTTTTACTCGACGATACGCTCCCCTGCACTGAAGTAATGACTCGTCGCTGCTGTATTATGTGTAGTGTCAAATTA
Source organism: Rattus rattus (assembly GCF_011064425.1). Lineage (NCBI taxonomy): Eukaryota > Metazoa > Chordata > Mammalia > Rodentia > Muridae > Rattus > Rattus rattus. The sequence continues at coordinate 15,908,877 of NC_046171.1, read as the reverse complement.
CGTTCATTAGACTTTATAAAGCAATTAAAAACTAGCATTTCATAAAAAACAAAAAAGAGAAACTCAGATGATTGGAATCTTGCTTCAAAACATTCCACAAACTTCAAAACTTAATTACAGTTTGTAAGTCTTTTAAGTTTTAAACATTCAAAAACAAAACAAATCCAGGATTAATATAGCATTGTCATACTTAATACCTGGAGCAAAGACAATTGTGTTTGTGGCTTTTGTTAAGCCCCACCCCCCGAGATTATTTCCTAATCATGCCTTCTTTCCTAGTGGTGAATGTCCCACAAACCTTTGCCAGTCGATGCTTTGTGATTTGGAAAATATAAGAATGTAAGTGTTGTTACCTAACATGTCATTCAGCCTGGGAGCCCCCATCTTCTCACCTCTGCCCTCACAGCAGCAGCAGCACCATGGCCGCCAGTGACAACCACTGGTGAGGCCCCAGGGTCCCCAGCTTTAAAGGGGCTGTGGCAACTTTCACAATATAACAATATAAATGCACGAACACTCTTCCTTCCTCGCCTTCTCCTGGGCAACTCCGGACCAGATTTTTCCCACTGAGCATTTACTGTCTGAGAAATTTACCAGATAGCATCGGACAGAGAAGGAGCTAAGAAGGCTTGGAGCATTCATTACTAGCGGGCTTTATTAAAGAGAAGAACAGAACAGAAGGGGCAGCCGTTCTGCTTGGTTGGCACAGTGCCGGCATGCAGCAAGTGCTGTGAATGGACTTGAGCGTGCACACACACATACACATGACATACAAGTCTCCTTAGCTACTCCCGAGTGACCAAGTAAAGCCTGTAGTCCTAATAAATACTCAGGCATGGCATATCCTGTTCACACAGTAGGTCTCCTTCAGCTTTCTGACAAAGTTCAGTATGGATTTCTGTTGATGGCTTGACTAGTCTAGGTTGCCACCATCAGTGTGTGTGTCCCTTTTGCCCCACCCCCTCAGTATGCAGCGTTAGTCCTTTCCTGGCTGGCTGCCACCCTGACCAGGGTGAGATGGGATCTCCATGGAGTTTAAATTTGCTTTTCTTTGATGGCTTTGAGCATTTTTAGTACTCGCCAGCCATTTGTAAATCATGGGAGTTTTTTTTTGTTCTGTTTTGTTTCGTTTTTGTTTTTAGAAAATCTGTTCCTTCTGTTAGCCTGTTTACCAAGTTGGTTGATCTCTTATCATAACGACAAAGTCAGGGAAATAGACTTTCCTTTCTCTTGTATTTACAGCAAAGCGATGGCTACTGAATATGAACTAGAACAAAAGTCAAAAACCGTATGAAGAAAATGGTGGCAGATCATGGAGGGCAACGCTACAAACGTTAACTGTTATAACCAAATACACATGTCGGAAATTAGTCCCGTGTAAATGAACACCTGGAGTGGATAGAGGATGCTATTCCAGACGTTGCACTGGGTGCAGGCTCTGAACCAACCTTGCTGGGCTGTTTGGGCTTTGGTTTAATACTGATAAAGACGTCTAGCTGCTCCATGAGCTGTGCGATGACCTGTGGGTCCACGTCGATGTCCTCCTTCATATCAAACATCAACACCAGAGGAAGACACCCCTAGATGAGACAGCAATGAGGGTCAGGAGTGTCATTACAGCACCTGTACCTGAGCATCTCTCCAAATACACTATAGAATATTTAAACTAAATACCATTCACGTCTTCATAAGGAAGGTAGGGGACCAAGGTGAGGGGCGGGGGGTTATCGGGGAACTGAAACTGTGTCTGTTAAGCTTATGGGTTTGGTGTGGCCCTTTTCTTCTTTTAAGTCTACTCTTTACTATGGAAAAAAATCCTTCACTGTCTGGCTTCAGTTCTGTCAGCAATTGTACTGAGAGATTCTTCACCACTCTGAGGTTCAGGTAATAGGCCCTTGCTTGGTGACTTACGGGGAGCCATGACACTATATCCGGAAGAAGAACTCAACTGCTGTGTAATAACTTCTGCTTTGGCTCAGCCTGGCCTATCCCATCACAGATTTGCACACTGTGTCTTGGCCATGCCCAACTCTCAATGTCCTGGATCTGTCTTGGCCACGCCCAACTCTCAATGTCCTGTAGGTGGAGTCTGCACATCACTCAGAGCTTTCAGAGTTGGTCCTTCTAAGGAGGCTTAAGCTGTAACCACCTCCTCCTGAGCATGAGCAGTGAACCACTGTGCTAACCCTCACTTTTTGGGGGTTGTGGGGATCACTACGGAAGCTACCTTTGGTTCTTTTCTCTGCTCCTTTCTTCCTGATCCTCACTGCCTACCACCACTCAGCTTCTCTTCCTCTTGTATAGAATGCTGCTCGGCTCAAGCCCTGGGTCACTGAATTCTTTTTTAAAGATTTATTTATATATCTTATGTATTTGAGTACACTGTCCCTGTTTTCAGACTCACCAGAAGGGGGCATCAGATGCCATTACAGATGGTTGTGAGCCACCATGTGGATGCTGGGAATTGAACTCAGGACCTCTGGAAGAGCAGTCCGTGCTCTTGAAGGCTGAGCCATCTCTCCAGCCTGGTCACTAGATTTTTATTTTTTTCACATGTATTGGACAATGCTGGCTACACTGTGATCAAAATGAAAAATGGCCCTTTTCACTCATGAGTAAAAGTGGCTTTCCTTCATGTATGGATAGTAAAAAGGGTTGCTAAAACCTTTGAATTTTTCTCTCCCTTCTTTCAGTATTGCACAATAGCACCTTTCGAAAAACATCTACGTTGTGGGCAGGTGCGGTCAGAGTAGGGATGTGAATCTGTGAAATGTTTCAAGCCTTTTAAGCTTAGAAATAACATCCTTGGAAAGGAAGGCACTACGAAGAGTAATTTGGCGGTTTCCATACATAAATACGCCCACTGCTGAAGCATTAATGACAATACAGTAAAATAAACCTGGCTAACAAAAAAAATATTCACAGAAAGTGAATTATAATCTCCCATTGCCCTGATTAACTATAAGAAGTTTCGTCTGTCAGAGGAATGGACGCAACAGTACATATCTGGGTTGTCTAGGTTGTTTTTTTTCTTCTTTAAATGGATTTGACAGGTTAATAGTGGAGACCACACCCGAAGCCTACTGACTCAAACGCCACTAAAGGCTGGGCCTCGAACGAAATCGTGTAATCTGTTTTTAATAAGTCTCTGTCGGCCCCGTCCATTCAGTGGCCACCACACACCAACCCACACACACTGGGGTTTCAAATAAACATATGAAGGAGAGAAAGGCCTTAAGTCAGGATGCTTTTGTATGACACAACGAATGCTTTTCTTTCACAGCATTCAGAAATTAATGGGCGGAGTAGTGCTTTATCTACATAATAGATGTATTAAATGTACAAGTGTTTTAGATCGCCGGGAGTCAAGTTTTTATAGATGTGTGGGTATAACCCAGGCCGGCCAGAGGCCAACAGCAGGCAGTTTCCTATCTGTAGGAATCTGTCTGCCTCTCCAGCCCTCGGATTGCAGACATGCGTCTCCAGCCTTGCCTTCCCTACATGAGCGCTAGGGATCCAGGCTCAGGTCTTCAGGCTTGTGTGGAAACTGGGCCATCCCCTCAGCCTGTGAAGGTGACCTTTCAATGGAATTTTTAGTTTTCTGTTTGACGTTCAAATTGAGTATCAGCACCCCCATGTCCTTCCATCCATATCACAAAAATGCACTCATCGGGGTTGGGGATTTAGCTCAGCGGAAGAGCGCTTGCCTAGCGAGCGCAAGGCCCTGGGTTCGGTCCCCAGCTCCGAAAAAAAGAAAAAAAAAAATGCACTCATCTGTAATCTCATCTGTGTTTAGTCTAAGAAAAAAAATACATATATATACATATACATATACATATACATATATATATATATACATATACATATATATATTTGCTTCTCTACTCAATCAAATACAGCCCACAGCAGAACAATAACCCTTATTTTCCAGTTTTGGCTTGGCTTGGTTTTTGTCTCCTCTGACCAGGAAATTTCCCTTTCTGCCTAGACTTCCAAACGGCCCTCTTAAACAGCAGGTTCCCAGAGTCAGCGCGGAAACGTGGTGTATTCAAAGAAGCAAAGAAAGAGACCACAAGGCTGACCTCCAGAAGCCTTACCATGAGGTACTGCCTTGCCAGGCAGACGGACTCAATGGTGCCCTGGAGGTAGACGGTGGATTTCTTCTGTGGATTGCTGGGGTCGGGAAAGTGGATCTGCGCCCCTGTCCTCTGCATGATGTGTTTGACGTTGCTTCCGTTCCGGCCCATCATGAAGAGGTGGTGTTGGGCTGCTATATCCAGTTGTGTGCTCACGGGGATGGCGGATGCCAAGCTCCCTGCGAGGTGTTCCAATAGCATGGCTGTCCCTTCCTGGCAGAGAGAAGCAGAGTGGGGAGAGAGGGAGCAGTAATCCCATCAAATACAACTGTCCCCATACAGGCGACGTTTCTATCGTGCCTCCAACAACTATAGGAAAACATCAGCGGCATGTTCTATGAGCCCAGGAGTAGCACAAAGGAAATGGCCGAAAACCAATTAGTCTTCTATCCATAAACCTAAAACTTGTACTGGGAAGGGCGGCATACATAGTTCTATCTGTGATCGCAGCATCTGGAAGGCCGAGGAGAACCGTGATATTTTGAACTTTTTAAATTAACTAATATTTTTATTTATTTAATGTCCATCGATGTTCTGCCTGTTTGTATGATGTGTGTGTGAAGGTATCAGATTTCCCCAGGAACTGGAGTCACAGACAGTTGTGAGCTGCCATGCTGGTTGCTGGGAATTGAACCCCGGGGTCCTTTGGGAGAGCCTTAACTACTGAGCCATCTCTCCAGCCCTGAGAGAACTGTGAATTTAAGGTCAGCATAAGGATCTCCCCACAAAAAAGAAAGAATGAAAGAAGAAAGAAAGAAAGAAAGAGAGAGAGAAAGAAAGAAAGAAAGAAAGAAAGAAATAAAGAAAGAGAGAAAGAGAAAAGAAAGAGAGAAAGAGAAAAGAAAGAAAGAAAGAGAAAAGAAAGAAAGAAAGAGAGAGAGAGAAAGAAAGAAAGAAAGAGAGAAAGAAAGAGAGAAAGAAAGAAAGAAAGAAAGAAAGGAAATAAAAATAAAAAAGACAGCTTTCATGATCTGTGTTTTGAGGTCATTGGACGTCACCAACCTTCACAGCATTAGTGTTATTCTGAGACCCTCGCACTATGACGGTAGCACCATACATTCGAGACCTCTGCTTAAACGACACGGAAACGCTGTACGTCTGTGAGATGTGCTGGATGGAGGGGGTGTTGGGATCTGGGACCGGTTGGAGAATCCCGGCGATCGGTAACTCAAACATCAGCACCAAAGGAAGCAGCTCCTAGGAGAGGCCAAGGCAGTGGTAAAGTGTCACATCTGCAGAGAGACACACTGCTCATCTGTTTTCTTCTCAGGACGGGTTTTAAAGATGAACTGACAGCACCGGAGGCCCGGGCTTCAGCCGTAGTGTGTAATATTTCCTAACGGAAGGAGCCTTTTGTTTGTGGCGCTCTATCAAGCAGCTATCTGATCACCGAGTCTGGCGAAAGTTCGAGCGTTTCCACAAAGCTTCCAACGAAGAAGCATTTGCAAGCAAACCTAGGATGTTGTGGTCTAAATACTGATAACAACGCCTCCACCAGAGGCCAGATGACAGAGGTCCGAGTGCTCCCAAAGGCACCCTGCTCCACTGTCTGCTGCTTCCTGAAACGGGACTTGGTTAGCAAATAGCAAATGAGGCTATTCCTGCCCCCTCGTTATGTCAGTATGGTGAGCGTGCATGCATGACCCCAGAGATTAGCGCAGTTACCCGAATCCTCGCTCGGGCCGATTCTACTCCTGCTGGCTGTCCTGCTATAGACACCTGCAAAAATAAGAGAGGAAGGCTTACTCCACCACCCACACCCTCGTCCGCCTTCCTAGGGAGCCGCGCCCCTGCTGCTGAACATCGAGCACGGGGTCTCCTGACCAATAAAGCCTCAGCCCAAACCGGCAAACCAGAATTTGCTTCTAGTGAGCCCCTCTTCCGGTGATATCTGGCCATGGATCGACCTCATCCTTGAACTGCACCACAGCCAGCGGCTCGCAGGAAGTCATTCGGACCCCTTGATCAATACTCCCACCCACAGCATTTCCCCCTTTTGTTTAAAGCCTCTCTGTCAGCACGGGAGGTACTTATTAACAGCCATGATGTGCATGTATGGGACTCGTTAGCCGTAAGCCTTCTCCCTCCACACCAGCGGACAGATAATCACAGCCTTAGTACCTGCCTCTCCAGCTTCCTCCATAGATGCCTCGCCATGACCCATCAACCAAAGCATGAGTCTTACGATGGGTGACAGAACCATCTTGTCACAGTGACCTCAAGGGCCACTTCTATAACTGTGTATCCAGAACCCACAAACTCCCAGACAAGACAAGCTTGATAAACTTTCTCAGTTCTTTTTAATGGTCTTTAGGGATACCCGGTCCCGGGGTTGGGGATTTAGCTCAGTGGTAGAGTACTTGCCTAGCAAGCACAAGGCCCTGGGTTCGGTTCCCAGCTCCGGGGGTAAAAAATGCATTGCCCTGAGGGATACCCGGTCCCTTAATATCTACTATTTAGAGACCAAGCAGAGTACCATAGCTCTACAACTCATCCTTGGACCAGCAGAGTACCTCAGCCTCCTGGGGAATGGGGGAGCCCACCAGCCACCACGTCTGCCATGTATAGACTCCTCTGGTTGCTCTTTGCCCTCATCTCTCCGAAGGGATTCGCTTACTGAGACGCAAGGGTGCAGAGGGACCAGTCACCTGGTTACTCTTTTCCACCTGGTTGTTCCTGTTGGAGTCTGGGAAGTGGATGTGGCAGCCCGTGTCTTCCATCACCTTTTTAATGTTGTTACCGCCCTTGCCGATGACGTGGGAGTGCTCTGTGTGCGAGACATCCATCTTCAACGTGACGCGGTTGCTCTGCGCGGAAGCAGGGTTACGTCCCGATGCGTTAACACCACCAATCGCTCTGCCCTTACGGCGCTTTTAGACCCCAATCCACAGGAAACTACGGACTTCTCAACGGGAGGATGGTCTCAATCTAACCAATTTCTATCGGGTTTCTTCATTAAGAAGAAATCTCGTTTTACGATACATCTTTCAGAAGGCGGAGACTTTTTTTTTTTTAACCGCAATACTTGGGCAGAAGATCCTCTCCTAAATAGTCAGTTTCGATGGTCAATAAATTATTCAGTTTTTTTCTTTTATAGGCATTTATTCATGAAACGGTTCAAATACCCAAAGACAGATGAAAGTGTGCTCGCATGACCAAAGATGCCGTGTTGGGCAGCGGATCTATGACAAGGAGGAACCAGGACTATATATAGGTAAAGCCCCCACTGAGATCACACATGCTGACACGCAGGCTGCCTGAGTTCCTGTACACAGGAGCTCCTCAGCTGCTGCCCACCCAACCCTACACAGCCATTCCTTCTACCAGCTGACGGGAAGAGAAGTGGAGAACTCCTAAGAACTTCGACCCTGGTGCGAATAAATGAACCCCAATCAGAGGCTCAGTTCCCTAAAGAAAGTGTAAAATCACAAGCCATGGGGAATGAAAAGGTGGTGGTCAAACTGGCACCCCAATATTTAATTCTGAGGAATTACATCGAATGCTACAACGACCGATGTAAAACTTTTTGAATGTTTGAGACTGTTAATGGCGTCCCTGATCAGTAAGACTCAGGATATCAAAATATCAGTAAGTTGAAAACCTTCTGAAGTCATCGGTTTTTGACTTGCGCCCAAAAAGTGTTTTTTATTTGGAAGCTTAACTTCGTTTCACTTTCACTTTTGAAATACAAGAAAGAAACCCCCTTTTTAGGGAAGGAAAAAAAAAAACACCCTAAGCTACTTAAAACTTACAATGGAGGTCTGGAGAGATGACTCAGTGGTTAAGAGCACTGACTGCTCTTCCAGAGATCCTGAGTTCAATTCCCAGCAACCACGTGGTGGCTCGCAACCATCTGTAATGGGGATCCAATGCCCTCTTCTGGTGTGTCTGAACAGCTACAGTGTACTCACATAAAAATAAATAAATCTTTTTTAAAAATCACTTAAGGGGCTGGGGATTTAGCTCAGTGGTAGAGCGCTTACCTAGGAAGCGCAAGGCCCTGGGTTCGGTCCCCAGCTCCAAAAAAAAAAACCAAAAAAAAAAAAAAAAAAAAAAATCACTTAAAACTTACAATGGAAATAATTCTTAAAAAAAAAAAGAAAGAAAAGAAAAAAGCAAAGATAAACCCAGAAAAACAAAAGGTCAGAGGGCAAGATCAGAAATATTTCAATAAAATAAAGTAAAAAAATTAAGTAGCAAGGAAAAATGAAAAGCTGGAACCACGGCCTGGATTTGAACCGCCACCCCAGTTACCAGCTTTGAGATGTTGGCCAAATTATTTAACATCTCTGTGACAAGTTACTTTTGAGGAAAATCAAATTGTTATCTGTACAATATTAAGCGCCAGGCCTTCCAGCGTGTTTAAAGGCACGGCATCGCAAATGACTGTCGGCTTACACGCGTTTAGCCTCTCTCCTTATTCTTCTGTATATGTGTTTGCAGTGGATCGAGCATGCCATTCATTCTAGGCCAAGTGTGAGCACACACATGCTAGCACACACAGATACTCACACAGGGCCACAGGGTTCCTATGACCTCAGAAAAGCAAATGTGCTCATTTCTTTCATCTTGGTCACTTACGTAGCACTAACTAGGGCCAATGTATCTTTCTGAAGATAGTATATATGTGCAAACATATATATGCACATGGAGTCATATATATATACATATGTGTGTGTGTGTGTGTGTGTGTGTGTGTGTGTGTGTGTGTGTATACACAATTACTTGATAGGATAGAAACCATTCACACCAAGCACTTTCTCCATCCCCCTCCTGCCCCAACAGGATCCCATGCACCTTTCAAAGCTTCCTGATTTCTTTTCCCTGGTTCTCCCTTCTGCACGCAGCTCTTGGGTACCAGCTTGGGAGCGTTCACTTACTTTCGTGTCTAAGACGGCCATGATCATTTCTTTGGCTTCCTTCACAGCCTCTTTCTTCCCAGAAACCTTGATGTGGGGATCTGGAAAGAACCGGAAGAAAGGCTTACACGAGACGTCACACCTCCCTCAACTGCCCGCTCTGAGACCAATTCTGCAATCTGAAACATTTCACAGTAAACCCTGCAGTTACTGCACTGGGCGATCTATATGGTGTCTATGCGGTCGCTATGATGACGAGCACAGGAGAGTAACCAGCGTGTGCACTGATCAGTGTTTCGTTTCCCCTCTTCTGAAAACTGGATGAGACATTTACCTCTAACCTTTGCAAACTAAGCAAACCACACCGCTGTGAAATAAAATAAGGTATCTGTGAATCCGACTCGTGAATTGAGTTCCCGTTATATTCTTGGCCCCATCCTAAAGATAATAGAGTAATTTGTTTAATCCAAGTCATAGCTTTGTGAAGGTTTTTTTAACAGAGAAAACCAACACAAGATACAGCAATAGTCACTTGCCCTAGGAAAGTGGATTTTACAGGATGCAGACCTGGCCCTATAATGCAATGTCTTCCAACTCTGTCCACAACTTAAACCGTGATGATACATTACAGAAAACAACCGCAAGGGCCAACGTGCCCAGAACAACAAAGTCCACTCGGGACTATTTCATATTTACCCTGAGTTCACTCTGAGTGACTAATACACAGTGTGATTTGTTGATAGAACTGGGTTTTAAATAGGGAAGTGTTCAGTCCTTCGAGATCACTGATTGCCTTTACTGGACTAGATGGTGGACCAAGGCCTGGGGAGTGTATTGGTAGAGAAGATTCCAGCATACACAGAGCTTGAGTGCTGTACAAGGAGGCTAAACAACATTTCGTAAAGTATTTTACATGTTACAAACGGTTACTGTATGAAGGAGAGTGGGATACAAGCCGCAAGGATTGGAGAGCCGGCTGCAGCGAGGAGAGAGGCCTGTCAGGCTCACTAGGGGGAACTGGAGTGAGGGCCAGACACAGCTGGAATCTTCTAACAGATGGAGGGAGGGGGCTGCACATGTCTTTTGCTCAAGCTGTGTTGCCGCGACGCTAAGGTCAGAGTCTGATGTTAATGGGCAGCCCTGAGCTCCGTGCTAAAGGGCAGACTCTCTTTGTCAGCTGGGGCCTCCTCTTCTCTGAAGGATCTGGAACCCTGATCCCATGATGACTACCTGAGGAATGTCACATAGCCCTGCAGGTGAGATTCCTGGAATGCTTCCCCATGCTAATGAAGCACCTCAGTACCTTAAGCCTTCAGCCAACGACCTTTGCCCCCAGACCCCCAGATATTTTCACCCCCTTCCTCAAAACTAGACAACCGTTGGTTCTCTGGAATAAAGTGTACATGCACAAGCCCACCCCGAATAAAGGTATGTGCACAAGCTAAAATCCTCTCAGAGTGCAGTTTCATTGACGATCCTCATCAGAGAAGGCCTTCTCACTCTCTCCCCACCCCCAAGGCACTGGGACTCTCAGGTGGACCAGGATCCTGTGTGATTTAGACTCTGCTTTATCCTTCCAGCCTGGGGTGCAGCGGCATCTAGACACCCCGAGAGGGAGAAATCAAGGACACGGAACCACGAGGGCGTGTTTCCATTTCTCCTTCACTGGGGTCTCCAGAATTTAGCAGTCTGGATGTTCCGACGCCTTATTGGCCAGCGAGATGCAAATGAAGAAGGTCCCAGGGTAGGCCGAGAGTCGTTTGCTCATTTGCATGAGTGATAAAGTCAAGAAATGGACACTTTGGTCATGATCCTCAATATGTCATAACTGTGGCCAGTGAATTCCCTGAGTCCTTTCTGTCCAGTACAGGATAGAGATCCATAAATATCGAGGGGTACCTTCCACAACCACTGAGCCTTTTGTTCTCTCAAAGCAGGAATTACCTAGGTTAAGGACGCAGAACCACTGGATCAGGATTATACCTGAACTACCTACGTCTTCCCATGTAGGGATTCCTCCACTGCCAGGCTACCCACAGGCCAAAGTCACTGCCATGCTGAACATATCATACACTTTGAGGTGCAACTGGTCAATCCAGGGGAGAGGCCGTGGAGGGAAGGAGAGGAGAAACCCATGTTCTTAAGACTACTCAACTCCTCTGACCAGGATATGAGACCACAGCTGACTACACCCCGTGGGTGGCTTTGGAATGCAGAGTGTGTGGTGAACCTCACTGAATCACCCTTTCACTGCCCCCCTGCCCTGTCCCCGCTGCTACCCCTGCCTGAGTCTCTCCTTATGCCCTTGTCTTTTTAGCCCCATCTCTAACATTTGCAAAGACTTTAAGATTGCTTGAAACTTTCTAAAAGCGTCTTTCATAGGCTCTAAGATTTGGGGAACCTAAAAGCAATGCCCACTACAGTCTAGGAGAGAAAGTTTGTCTCCAGCGATCCTGATGGCTCATTCCCCAATGCCTCCTGCCCAGGTCCAGCCTGGGCTACTCTCTGTATCTGCTCACCATGCCACATCACTTCCATTCACCGTACAGGCTTTCATTGGTTTATCCAGAGGACTCTTAAATCCCCATAGTTAACCGCATCGATCCGTGAGAATGTTTGTTGTAATCACTATGCACTGGTCGGACAGAAGTGACAAAGTAATTCTGAAGAATATAAATCAATATCATTTACACACACATATACACACACACCCTGCATGCAAGGTATGTTAGCTTGTAAACCGGTTGCTTACCAGGCTAAATAAATACATTAAAATCCTTATACACCGGCACCTGTAGAGGATCAGGCACACTCTCAGTTTAAGGATAATTTGGTTATCATCAACCTTCTTTCCAACAATGGAACAATAAGCAAAAGAGAAAAAAAAAATCCACAAAAACTCAACAGCATTTAAATATGAAGTGAATGAGCACCACCTAGTGGTCAGAAAGCAAATTACTATCCAGCACAGCTGTGCCTGGGCAATGTCTCCAAACCCCTACCCCTAACCCTCAACCCTCAGGGCCCGGCTCTTGTTGGAAAGTGGTCCTTTGATGAGCCATGCTTAATAGAAACTGAGAAAAGCAGACACGACCACATCGAGTCACAGGGCTGAGATGTCTAGGGGCACGCACGCCCCGTCCACTCTTGCCTCTACATAGAAGACGCGTACAGGCTGTTTGCTTCTATTCTGAACGGAACCTCATTCATTCCTCGCCATGCCTGAGGGCCAGCGCCTGGTGAAGATTTCAGTTTAAGATAAACTGTAAAAATCACAGGGGATAAATGTCGCATTGAACTCCACCCTAGAAACACTTGATGGAGAGTTGGAGTGCTGACCTCACTGATAAGCACAAAATGATTGAAGCATCAGCTAGAAAGCATCAAGAGACAGATAAAGGAACCAAGTGCCTAGCTCTCCCCTCCTCCAACTTAATTACTTTGAGGTAAAATCCCAGTGTCACCCCACTCTTCAACCACACATACCTCAGGTTCCCTTCTCATGTTGTTCTTAGAAATGAAGCATCCCCAGCCTATGGCTTCCCCTGAGTAGACCTTTCCTAAGACAGAAATCTGTTGGTCCATCCAAGGGCACTAAGGGTGTGGAGCACTTGAATAACACATAGGGATGTTAGAAACCAAGCAAGCCATCCACACCCGCCGTGCCACTGAACAGACTAGCAGCTGTCTACTGTTGAAAATGTCTCTGTGGAGGAGACTCTAGGCTCAGGTCCCTTCGTTTCCCGAGGTGACCATGTGCCTTGGGTTTCAGATGGCACTTGTCCGCTCCTGTCTTTCAGGTGTGTCTCCTCCTGTGGCAGAGAGGAGACTGGGTAGCAACCTCTCTCACTAGAGAAATGCAGCTGTGGGGGAATGTGTGCACCACAGAAGGAAGAAAAGAGAGAGGGCCCTTCTCTGCGGAGCTCAATACATTGCACAAGAATGTTCTCTGGGCTCCCGTCTGTGAGTTCATAGACACCGATGCTGATTCTTAGGAGAACATCTCAAGAACACGATTTCGGTAACCATTTTAGAGATGAGATGCTTCCTGAACTAAACTTCAGCTTCGTCGAGCTAGAGGAAGATGGTCTTGGACTTGCTTCTGCCCCTGGGGTTCTAGCCTCACAGACACCCCTGGAAGCATGGGGTGACACTAAAATACTGCTTCCTTCTCTTCATTCCTTTCCATGGAAACTGGCCCTCCCCACCCCACCCCTGAAAAAAAAACAAACCACATCAATCAGACATGTCCCTCCATGCTGGGAACGGTTATGCGCTATTGATATTTTAGCTTACGTTCTTGTTCTTCCCCCAACAGACGATAGCTGAGTCCCATCTTTGTGACTGAGCACTGCCAAACACAAGCGTTAACCCGCCATACCCCAAAATTCAGTCTATTTTTTTAAAACAAATTTTAAATTTTATTTTATGTATGTGAGTACGCTATAGCTCTCTTTGTGAACACCAGAAGAGGGCACCAAATCCCATTACAGATAGTTATGAGCCACCATGAGGTTGCTGGGAATTGAACTCGGGACCTCTGGAAGCACAGCCAGAGCTCTTAATCGCTGAGCCATCTCCCCAGCCCCCAAAATTCAGCCTATGATTCAATGTGTTCTGTTAGAGACACACTTTTTGCACTCACAACATCCCTAGAAAAGATCACCTTTGTAGAGTCCACATCCTGGCCTGAAGACACTGGTAAACTTTACCAAAGCATCCAACCAGCCTTAAACTCGCGGAGATCAGTGTGAGGAATTTTCTCCTGGCTCAGATGGTTCTGCAATTTTTGTGTCAGGTTTAACTTCTCTGAAACCATCTAGCCAACAGGAGTTGGGGGGTGGGGTAAGGGTTAGGCAGTCTAGGAGTGGCCAGTATGAAATCTATTGCCATCAACAGTACTTACCCAGTTACTAAATAGTGTAATGGCTATTTTAAAATGGGGTATTATGGTGGTTTGAATGTGAAATGTCCCCCTCAGGCTGATATGTCTGAACACTTGGTCCCCAGCAGGTGGCGCTGTTTGGGAAGAGGAGTGGAAATTTCTGGTTTCTTTGGAGACTCCATTGTGTCACGTGATGTTCTTCTGCGAGCTGTCTTACAAGAGGAAGTTTGGCTGAGGCAGACACTTGAGAGGACGCGTGATATTTGGAAAGCGAATAAGTATAACCCGACAGACAGTGAACGCCACTCTGGCATTGGTTCGCCTTGCAATGCTGTGCTGATCTTCGCTTGCGGTGCGCTGGTAGGGAGGAAAGCGCCAGAGAATTTCTCACCGTGTTCCGGCTGCTTCTCGCCGCTTCTGCTGACTTATGTTGATTCAGTGGAGCCTCGCAGCTTCTTCTAGATCAAGCTGCTGCTACTGATTCATGTTTTGCCCCAAAGAACCACTTCTAAACAGGTCTACACCCCACCTTGGGCATCCTATTAAAGATCTTCCTCTCCTACCTGTGGTCGGTGGACTAGAAGGGAGATTGAAGTGTTTAAAAAACCCTTATTAAAGTCAGATTTGAAAAATCTAGGTCTACAGGGAAGGTTGTGGACTCTTGAGAGGTAGAGCTTGCAGGAGGAAGACTGTCACCAGAGATGGGCTCTGAGGGTTCAAAGCCTCACCCCGCTTGGAGTTCATTCTCTTTCACATTGTGTTTAGGGTTGACAACGTGATCTCTCTCGTGCTTCCTGTACCTGCCTGCGCTGCCAGTGTGGACTCCCCCACTGGAACTGTCAGCTAAAACCAACTCTTCCTTCCCTCGGATGCTTTTGTTTTGATAACGGATACAGTTGTCTTTGACCTGAAGCACTTGGGACTATGTTTGCACCTCCCCTTCAGTCTTGGGTATTTGCATACCGATGAGATCCCTAAGTCATGGGGGGCAAATTTAAGCACAATCGCACCGGCTTCACATGCTCCCTGGAGCTGAAGCTGATTGTTCGTGCCGCCTTCCGCATGCTTGCCTTCGAGTGCAACCATCACACCAGGCTGGGTCCAGTAGCACTCTGTACTTTGGGTATCAAGACAGCTCCCAGGGAGATCTGGATGTCGAAGCATTTTAGACTTAGGTTTCCAGATTAGGTGAGGTAGGAGATTGGGTACGTTGGAGAACCCATATAAACAAGGCTGTGGGGCCTTAAGCATCAATGTTTGTATACCTCCCCCCACAAAAAAAATCAATGCATATCAAGGATCAGAAAAAGCCCCAGAACTCTAAAAGGTGCTCAATGACCTCAGAGTGGAAGCCAGGAAGAACCAGAATACTGTACACAGAACATCCCACTTCTAATGTCAGCTCAGATCTTTTCATATGTGATGAAAACATGTGGATTCCTAGGTCACTTCTGAGGGAACTATAATAAGCTCTGTGGGAAAGTCAGTGAGAGATTCTGGGAGATGGAGGGGGAGAGGGAGGGAGAGTGAAGGGGAAAAGGGGGAGGGGTGAGTGGCAGAAAGAGGCAGAGAGAAGGGGAGAGGGATGAAGAGAGGGGGGAGAGGGAGGGGAGGAGGGAGAGGGGAGGAGGGAGAGGGAGGGAGAGAGAAGGGGAGAGAGAAGGGGAGAGAGAGGAGGAGAAGAGAGGGAGAGAGGGAGGGACGGAAAGGGAGGGAGGGAGGAAGAGAGAGAAGGGGAGAGAAAAGGGTGAGAGAGAAGGGGAAGAGAGAAAGAGAGGGAGAGAAGACAGGAGGGACAGGGGTGGAAAGGAAAGGGGGCAGAGGAAGGAGGGAATAACCGGAGAACATGTGGCACTTTGCTTGAACACTGGAGGTCCCCAGTGGCGCCTGGTTGCTGTAGTTGCTACTGTGGTTCTAATGCTTGCTGCCCAGCTGGGGGAACTGTCTAGGGGTTCGTGAAAACTGTTACGTAGAGCAGATAGATCAAGGGCTTAGAACTCTGGAATATATTCCCCCTCACTCCCTTCAGGAAGCTCTCCCTGCTTCTGATCCACAGTGACATGAACAGCTCCTCCCACAACACACATACACACACACATACACACACATACACACATACATACACACATGCACATATATACATACACACATACACACATATATACACATACATACACACATGCGCATACATACATACACACACACATATACACATACATACACACATGCGCATACATACATACACACATATAAACATACATACACACATGCGCATACACACATGTGCATACATACATACACACATACACACATATACACATACATACACACATGCGCAAGCATACATACACATATAAACATACATACACACATGCGCATACATACACACATG
The DNA here is from genome assembly GCF_011064425.1 of Rattus rattus. NCBI lineage: Eukaryota > Metazoa > Chordata > Mammalia > Rodentia > Muridae > Rattus > Rattus rattus. Next base: position 15,892,605 of record NC_046171.1, on the reverse strand, counting down.
TACACATACACGCATGCACATACATACACACACATATACACATATTTACACAAATACATACATACACACATGCACACACACATATATACACATACATGCACACAACACACACACACAACGCACACACACACATACACACTGAGAAAAATATTATTTGAGGGTTTCTAACCCACCTTTGATCACTTTGTTCCCAAATGGAAAACACAAAACCTTTATGTTTATAATAAGTCTTTTTTTTTTTTTTTCTTTTTTTCGGAGCTGGGGACCGAACCCAGGGCCTTGTGCTTGCTAGGCAAGCGCTCTACCACTGAGCTAAATCCCCAACCCCTATAATAAGTCTTAATGGCACTAGAGCTGAGCAGATATCAACCCTCTGCTTCTCTATCCATAACTTGCCTCCCTGAGTTATAACCTGCCACGTTCTACCTGGGCTGCTCCTACTCCCCCTGGCCACCCTTCAGGGCCATGTTCTGGAGACCCACCTACCTGCCTGACTGTAGGCATCTTTACTAACCAATCACAAGAGGACAAAGTTTACACAACATAAGCTGGTATATTTGTGAGGACCTCTTCTCTTCAGGCAATCAGACCTTGGGATATAGAATTTAGCATTATAATCCATAGCAACAGACCAAATCAATCAATCTCAATCTCAATCTCTCTCTCTCTCTCTCTCTCTCTCTCTCTCTCTCTCTCTCTCTCTCTCTCTCTCTCTCTCACTGTTGCTATCAGGAGCTTTGGTGACAGCAACAGGAAAGGGTCTGGGTCAGACCGCTAAGCTTCCTTTTCAATCTACATTGCTTTAGTGTAGAGTAGTATTTTAAGACCCCCTATTAAAAGTTATTTTTATTATTTTTAATTATGTGTATATGGTGCGTGCCTGGGATGGAGGAGGGACTGCGTCACCCCTGCAGCTGGACTTTGGAGTCTCTGACACACGGGTGTAGAAAACCTAGGGTCCTGTGCAGGGGCCACACAATCTTTTCACTTCTGGACCATATAATGTTCTTAAACTAACCCAAACTAACCCAATATCTTTATTTTTGCAGTTTTGCGCTGTCCCGTTGTATGTAGTTTGTCTAACCTCTAAGGTATTTCCAAGAACGCCAATGCTAACGTGCTGGCACAGTGCCCTCTGCCCCAGCTGAGGGAGGGCGAGCGGCCTGGAGATCTTGGTGTAGATCAGCAGCTGGTGTGGATCAGCAGCTTGGCCTCCTCTTCTGCCTTATTCACTAATGTGTGATTTTAGTATCAAAGTAGATGGAAAACAGAGCCTGCCCTGCTGCTATTTCCCAAATAACGTGCTTTGTAAAGCACAAAACAAATGTATTACGTCTCCTGGGCTGATGGGATTTGGCTTCAAACTTTCCTTGAACCAAGTCACAGCTGAGATATCACTGACCCCCGTCACTTGATGTGATTGCTTTTCCTTTAGGTTGGCAAGCCGCTCTTCTGGTGAGCTGCAGAGGTGAATTCAGCTTGAGGACGACCAGCGGCTGCTCATAATTACTGTGGAACAAGAACATTTCTCTCTAGCCTCCTCAGAGATAGACTTGGGCTTTAGTTAGGGTTTCTTTTTTTTTTTTTGGTTCTTTTTTTCGGAGCTGGGGACCGAACCCAGGGCCTTAGTTAGGGTTTCTATTGCTGTGATTTAAAAACCGCCATGACCAACAGCAACTGGGGATGTTTGTCTTAGCTTATAGGTTTAAGTCTATCACTGAGGGAAGTTGGGGCAGGAACTTGAGGCAGGAGCTGACTCAGAGACCATGGAGGGGTGCTGCTTACAGACTCACTCCTCACCGTTTGCTTGGCCCGCTATCTTAAAGCATCTAATACCACCAGCCCAGGCGTTACACCGCCCACACTGAGCTAGCTCCTCCCAGCCCAGTGGCGGCACCGCCCACACTGAGCTGGCTCCTCCCAGCCCAGCGGTGGCACCGCCCACACTGAGCTGGCTCCTCCCAGCCCAGCGGTGGCACCGCCCACACTGAGCTGGCTCCTCCCAGCCCAGCGGTGGCACCGCCCACAGCGAGTTGGATCCACCCATGTCAATCATTATCGAGAAGATGCACTACAGGTTAGCCTCTAGGCTGATCTCATAGAGACGTTTTCTCAAATTGAGGCTCCTCTCCCCTCAGATCGCTCCAGCTTGACAAACAACCAGGCAGGACTTTGCTTTTTAAAACAGAAGCAGTACATGAGCTGAGGAACGTACCAATATCTCACTTTTATCAAAAAGAGAGAAAACCTGAGCTGACTGATGAGCCCCCCACTGCAGATGACTTTCAGAATAGAACAGGCACACAGTAGCATACAAGGTGTGACCCTCCTTGCCTACCTTGGTTTAATAGCCAATAGGAGAGCAAACGCAGTCTAGAATCAGATGTACTTTAAAGTCAAAACCCTAGTTTGCATGGGAATAATGCTGCCACTGACATCCAGCTGCCTAAACTCAACAAAGTCCCATGCAAAACTCCTATCAAGGTTGTCTTTGGAAGGATGGTCCTCTGAGAACCTTTGTGACCCTCGGTGACACCAAGAAGTCAAAAGAGAAAGCACCAGGAATGGCCTTGGGACAACTTAACTCAATTGTTCAGCTCTGCTCAAAGTCTCTGTGGCCGGAACTTTGAGAAGGTTTTAGCTTTTAAAAGGGAAAAGGCGAGAAGGATGTCCATGTACCAAGATGGCGCCCACAGGTCCTTCTTCAAGTGGATAGAAGGAACTATGAGCCTAGGGAGACTCAATGGCAACTGGAGGGGGAGTCAGGCTTTTGTGGATGAGACACCAATTTCTCAACATGGTGACTAAGATTCGGAAATACAAATGTGCCAATCCATTAACATTTTCTCCACTGGCCTGGCGACGTCAGGGGAAAGGGAGCAGGAGAGGGAGGGAAGACCCAGGGTCACACGTGCGTCTTCCAGAGAGACTCCCCAACGCTGTTTGATCCGAACGACACAAACTAACCTCGATCGTAACCCTAGAGGTGCCAGGCAGGTGGGAGATGGTGTTTAACAAGTGCAAAGCTGCAGAGAAGGAAGTCAGAAACAGAACTGGACTCAGCTTTTGGCATCGTCTGTCTGTATTCCAGAGATAAGGAAGTGGATTCCGGGAAGAGGGAGTTGAGGAAGCCAAGTACCAGAAGGAAATCTGGAAACATCAGAACGGAGGAGTCTGCACATGGGTCACAATGAGGTCGCAGCACAGGGGACGTTCACTCTGTAAGTGTAAAGACACTTGAGTGTCCTTTGAAAAATGCCTAGGTAATGTCGGTAAGTGTAAAGGCCACTTTCTTTTTTTTTTTTTTTTTCTCACCTTTCTAAGACTACCTAGTTAAGAATTTTTTTTTTAACTTGAGTATTTCTTATTTACATTTCGAGTGTTATTCCCTTTCCCGGTTTCCGGGCCAACATCCCCCTAATCCCTCCCCCTCCCCTTCTTTATGGGTGTTCCCCTCCCCATCCTCCCCCCAACAATCACGTTCAGTCTTAGCAGGACCCAGGGCTTCCCCTTCCACTGCTGCTCTTACTAGGATATTCATTGCTACCTATGAGGTCAGAGTCCAGGGTCAGTCCATGTATAGTCTTTAGGTAGTGGCTTAGTCCCTGGAAGCTCTGGTAGCTTGGCATTGTTGTACATTTGGGGACTCGAGCCCCTTCAAGCTCTTCCAGTTCTTTCTCTGATTCCTTCATGAGAGGGACAATGCCCGAGACATGCAACATGATGTTTTAAAAAGTGTTGTAGTGACCTTGGACCCAGGAGGGATATGGCAAAGAGAGCCAGCCAGACTGAATACTAGCCATCCGGAATGCAATGGGATCCTGGTCTGACTCCAGAGGCCTTCCTAACGAATGTGGGGATGGGAGGGGACGACACCGACACTGACATAAGCCAGGAAAGAGCCTCCCCAGGAAACTACTGAGATTACAGCAAGTTATGCGGGCAGATCTAAGAGACAGAAATGACCAGCACTCACTCTCTCCAAGGAATAGAAGTCATCGTGTGCACGGCAGGCCTCAGGGGTCCTGCCTGTGGTCTGAGCACAGCAAAGCACTGTAATCCACAGCCAAGAAAGACTGCATCTTTTAACAACATCTGGGGCTGTTCACAAAACATCTGACACACAACTGTTGGCTGTCGTTACAGAGTAAGGGGACACGCTCAGGAGGCCAGCAAGTCCCGTGAATGGACATGTGACACCACAGAGAAAGAGAGAGAGAGAGAGAGAGAGAGAGAGAGAGAGAGAGAGAGAGAGAGAGAGAGACATGCGACCCCTTTCTCTCTGATCTACTGGAAGAAACCTGAGGACAGACCTAGTGTGTTCGGCAGACACTCAAGTCACAACCAAGGACAACAGGAGACAAGCAGCCAGGCACTGGCCTTGACCTTGAAGGTGACTTCTGTGCTGGCTGGTGAGAAAGTTCCCTTGGTTACTGTGAAGGGCAGCTCAGAACAGGTCCCCTGCCTCTATGTTATGGTCTGTGTTTCAAGCTCCCTCGCATGATCTCCAGAAACTTGAAAATGTGCATGAAAATGTAACATGCCTAAAATTAGGGAGCTGGGCTTTCAAAGAAAACTATCATTTGAAAAATGCCTAGAGGCCCACTTTCTATAAACTATTTAAGTAGCTGTTTCATTTTCTAGGCCCCCAAAGGTACACATTCTGAAAACAGTCCTTACATCCCTCCCTCTGGTCCTGCCTGTTTCTCTGTGTCTTGGGGTCCCCCACTCTACCAAAGGGAAATCAAGCCCTAACCCCTTAGCCTTGGGAGATGTGTGTCTTCGGTGACAGAGGGCAATTTGAAACAGTTCTTGAAGCACACGCACCTCTAAATCAAGATGCACCAAGTACTTGTCAAAAAGTAATAATCTGGGCTGGAGAGATGGCTCAGCGGTTAAGAGCACTGACTGCTCTTCCAGGGGTCCTGAGTTCAATTCCCAGCAACCACGTGGTGGCTCACAACCATCTGTAATGGGATCCAATGCCTCTTCTGGTGTGTCTGAAGAGAGTGACAGTGTACTCATATAAAAAAAATAATAATCTGCTTACATATTGTGAATAGTGGCAACTGTGTGAGTTCTGTCTTTAAAAGTTTTTGCTTTTCCTGTGAACTAACAACACTCCACAAGAAGCGTCCAGAAAATGAACGAGAACCCCCCCCCTCTGAAAGGGAAGATAGTCAACTTTTGTCTTCACAGGACTTTGGTAAGTCAATTCAAAAGGCACTAACGATCCCAAGGGGACATGAGTGGAGGACATGAATAAATAATTCAGTGGAAAGATGGCAATTATCCAAGTACGAATAAAATTCAACCTTAATCATTGTACTGATAGAAATCAAGAAAAACATGCTTTCAACAAACAGCAAAGTCTCTTACATTCTTCATGAAGTTGCATATTGGTATGAAATGCTTGGAGTAATTTGGAAACATAAGATTTAGAGTGTTATTTCCTTTTAAGGACATATACACATTGAGAAGAAAACAGCTGTATTAGTAGTGGTTACTTCTAAGTGTCAGAGTCAGAGGTATAATTTATCTTACGCTCCAATCTCTGCTGTATTTTCCATCAGAAACTAAAATATCCATGCATGAGAATTCAGAGGGTGCCATCCACTCCGATTACAAGTTCATAACATAAAAGAAAACGCATTTAATTCAGAGACTCCGATATTTTTTTCCAAGCACACTCTTGCCAGGATCCCTTTAAAACCAGAGACCTTGAAAGGTTAGGGATGAGTCTGGACAGCTTTCTCAGCGGCACAACCTGACAGGGGGCTTTTGGCCATGAATGCTATCAATTTATCGTCTGGCATTTGCAGTGCGATCGCTCCGGATAGCTTACGAACATACTCATTCCCTGGAAACGGGAGTCCTCCAGTAAAACTGACTAGCTGAGGATAGGGCTAGTGTCATTCAAGAGCTAGATTTGAAGTGAGTAAAGACGGATGGTGACGGCCCTGTGCTTAGGCCACCAGGAACTGTACCCGGGACTCTTCCAAACATCAGCACCCACATCTCTTTTGTCTTTAGTACATTTCTGAAATCCTCGAAAGCAAGAGCAGGTTGGGATGAGGAGGGGGCGTCTACAGTACTCTTTCTGTGAAGAATGCTCCAATTGTTTTCTTGTTCACGACCCCACTCAAGAAAGTTGTGCTTTACTGTTGGGTCTCTGTGTCTGGGAGTCACCTATGAAGGTGTGTTAGAAAGAGCCTGAAATGATGGTACCTTTCTAAGGGAGGAGTCTCAGGGATGGCCTCTGTAAAGAGTGATGGTTCGTCTTCACAGAGGTGTCCCACGGCTGGCGGTGGCACCTGGTGATGCTCTACCTGCCCCTGTCCTGGGAGTGCTCTGGCTTTTGCAATGCTCTAACTTCTTGGGTTTCTGGCTTGCTCTCCTGGAGCTGCAGGCAAACAAACACAACCACCATTCCACTGAGAAGTCCCTGGTGATGGCGCCAGGTTAATGTCATCCTCCTGTCTCCCAACACGTATCGTTATCCGTCCATACCCACTTGCTCGCTGCGTCTGCCTGTCTTCTGTAAGCAGTGTTTTGGTAGAGCTAAATTGCAGTTCAGACTACTTCCTCCCGGGCTTCCCCTGGCTTGACGCACTGTTTACCTGCCCCTGTCCTTCCTTCAGGAAGTGTTCTAGGTGCTGAGAGTGGCCTGGTGTGCGGGGCGTTCTCTATTCGCCCTTGACTCTTGTCAATCACAAACTTTCGGGAGGTGAATTCTATGCCTCACATAGGTTTACAAAGGTATATTCCAGGGCCGTCAAGACGGCTCTGAGGGTGAAGATGCTTACCGCCAAGCCTGTAGACCTGAGTCCTGGACCCAACATGGTAGGAGGAGAAAACAGAGTCCTGAACGTTGTCCTCTAACCTCCAAACACACACCATGGCCCAAGTGCACAGCATCTGTCCACCCACGCAAAGTCAGTAAATAAATGTAATGTTCGAAATAAAAAATACAATTTTTTTATCCTTCAGATCTTTGTAGATGCTCCTTTGCAAAGATCGATTCCTTCCAACTTTATCATTTCCAAAGGACTTCATCTCACCGAAACACCAATATATCATTGTTCGTCTCTGCCCTACCTCCAACATACTGCAGGTGCATTTTCTTCATACGCTTATTACTAGAAACATCTTGGCACTTTCGGAGGCTCCTTGATAGGTGTGTTGCAATGCATGTAAGACCTCTGAAAAATATGTGCAGATTCGACAGCAGTTTTGAAATCGCTAATAGTTTCTTGGCTCCCTACAACTTTATCCTCTAAAGGCACCGATAGGTATGTTCCCCCCAATGGACACCCACAGTATATTAAATGTATAAACATTGTTTTATGAGCCAACTTCTAATCTGTTCAAGGGAGATGGGGGTAACTACTGACTCAGCCGGTTTCATGTGGAGGAGTTTGATGGGTTCCTCTGGGAAGCTTGCAAACTTGCCTATAATCGCACTTAGAGAGAGGACACGTGGGCTAGTACATTTTCCTGAGCAGATCTACCTGTCAATCAAGCTAAGAAGGCTGTGTCAGCCTGTGCAATAGAACCGTCTAAAGACAGTATGAAAGCAGATCTGAAATGTCTCAAGGATACAGGTTTGGCCTGGCATTGCTTTGTGTGCATACATGAAGGTCATGGATATGTCTTTTATTTCAAATAGTTCAGCAAGTATATTTTAAATACAATTACAGCAATTATCTTGATTTTTACTGTCATTTCTTCTCTTTTATAAGACAAATATGTTATTTTTAAATTGTGTTGAGAATTACATATATTTATTATATATTATTATATATAATTACATATATTTATTATATATTATATATCATGTATAATATATTATATATATATTATTAATATGACCATAACTACTCCCCATTTCTCTACCTCAAACTTGCCCCATATCTTTCCAACAAGCCTCCTCCCAGCTTCCTGGGTTCTTCCCCTCCTCTTCTCCTCCTCCCCCCCTTCTCTTCTTCTCCTCTTTGATAACACACTAAGTCCAGCTACTACTGCCCATGTATGCATGGTGCATAGGCCTATTCATTAGAGCACGGGCACCCTACCACGGGGCAACAGTCAATAAAGAGTGATTCTCCCTTCCCAGTAACTTTTTTTTTATAAGACTTATTTATTATATACAAGTACACTGCCACTGTCCTCAGACACACCAGAAGAGGGCATCAGATCTCATTACAGATGGTTGTGAGTCACCATGTGGTTGCTGGGATTTGAACTCAGGACCTCTGGAAGAGCAGTCAGTGCTCTTAACCACTGAGCCATCTCTCCAGCCCTCCCAGTAACTTTCATATGCCACTACCTGGCTCCTCAGTAAGGGTGGGGCCTAGAAATCATGTACCCCAACTGTGCTGGCATTTTAGGCTGGCTTTATCTTGTGTAGACATCTTGTGTAGCTGCTGTGAGCTCACGCACACAACAGCCATGTTGTTTCCCGGGAACAACATTTCTCCCCCCACCCATTCTCTGTCCCTTACATTATCTCTACCTCCTCTTCCATGATGCCCCTGAGACAAGGTGGTGGTCATGGGATTGATATAGATGTCCCATTTGGGGCTGAGCACTGAGTCTCCTAGCTTTAGTACTGCAACTCTCTGGTAACTGTTGTCTACTGGAAAAAAAAAAAAAAAAAAAAAAGGAGCGTCTCTGACAGTAGTTGAGAGCATCCCAGGTCTACAGGTATAACACAAATATTAAGAAGACAGTTTGATAGCATGAGCATTTTAGCAACAACATAATAGCAAATTATAACCTCCAGGGCCATGGGCTTTTGATGAGAATTACCAGGTATGAAAGTCCCCCTCCCATGCAGCGGGCCTCAGATGCAGTCAGAAAGTCATTGGTAACTCTGTAACGGGGATGCCACTATTGCGTAAGCAGGTCCACTTCCGCAGTTATATTCAGAAGGTAAGTACGAGTCAACAAAATAGCACAATGGCTGAGCAAACTGTTACTTCTTTTCAATCACCATTAGAGGCACAAGAGAAAAGGGCAAACACCAAGGATTGAAGATGTTCCGGCGAAGCTGCAGGTGAGTCGATTTGAGACATAAACCTCGTTATTAAAAACCCTGTACGTTTCCTTGGAGTATAGGAAATTCTTCAACTTTTATCCTTTCTCCCGCTTGGCAGAAATCAGTTCTTTTACATGAAATCTAATTTTTTCCAACTCCCATCAACTCCTAGAATTTCACACATATACGCAGGTCTCCAGACCTGGAATGGAACACAAACGCCTACTCTTTAGTGTCCTTCCTAAGGGTTCACACCAAATGCCCAAGCTGGACCAGGTACAGCCTCTGAGGCGGAGCCTCAGAGAAGGTGACAACAGTTCATAATAGGAACGCTAGGCAGGGATTCAACTTCCCTTTCCACATGAAGGGGGGATTTGTCAAGTAGATGCACAGTGGACAGAGAGACCCCATCCCAGGATCATCAGATCTGGAGGAGCCAAATCTGCCCCCATGTGAGCCACACCGACTACTCGCCTGTCTAGAGATTTCTGACCCTCCTCAGCTCACGGGCCTCGCTTGGGTTTCTGAGTCCATTTTCTTTCTTTCAGTCTTCCAAGTTCAGCCCACTAATTTACGTCTTTATCAGACAAAAATTAGAAAACTAACATGAGACTTTGGGCCAACCTCTGTTCCAGGAAGAAGAGAGTGGGGATGTCCACCCCGGAGCCGAAATGAAGTCTGAGGTAATGGAGCTTACGGACTGACTTCAGACTGCGTTGTACGCTTGCTCAGACCCAATTCTCTTCAGCGTGTGTCTCCCCACGCTCTGTTCTTTATTCTCGGCCTGCTTTACTGCAGAACACACACATTTCTTCTGTCTCCTTCGACCTCAAGTGAATTTTGACTCCTTTCCATGGTAGGAATCTTCTACCAATAAGCTATCAGGCCAAAGAGTCGCAATCCAAGTACGGAATGAACCCCTTTACACGAACTAGGTTTCTTCTCTCCCCTCTGTGGCTTAGCCCAAGATCTCTGGCTTCTTTGTTTATTTTTAAGATGTTCATTTGTCTGAGGAGACAAGAAGAAGTTAGCTCTCCTAGAACAGAAGCTCAAGGTGTTTTTGAGCTGCCCAATGAAAGCTCTAGAAACAGAGCTCTGGTCGTCTGGAAGATCAGGAAGCGCCCTTAACCGGTGAGCCAATTCTCCAGCCCTGTGGTCTCTGGATTATCATGGGACCCTGAGAGAACTAGGTTTCTGGCATTTTCCTGCCATCGCCAGCTCTTGGTTTTCTACGCAGCAAAATCCTACCATAGAAACTAGTTAGGAAGCATCTAGGTCGCAGAGCCAAGTAACTGACCTGAGCTTACTTTTCTCCCCTGAAACGGTTCCTACAGTGATGCCTGCTTCCCCAGTGAGTTGTGAGTAGCAGGAGGTGATCCTGCCCCCTCTGCTCTCCCTGTATTATTCACAGCAGACAGACTGGTGGCTGGAGTCTCCACTTGCACTCCCACGGACCCTCCCTGTCTTCTTGGCTTCACTCCTGGGAGAACTCTTTTTCTCAGATGTCTCTGACCCAGAGAATCTATTCCAGTCACGTCGGCTCTCATCTAACATCCCACTAACTCACAGATTCTAGATTTCCGGCTTCTGCCACCCTTCTGAGCTTCCCAGAGTCAATAGCGCCCAACTGGATGTCAACATACCAGATCCGGGGGAAAAAGCAACCCAATGGCTGCCACAGCTCCATGGGTGATGCTATCCTACCGCCAAGTGGACACTAGTCTTGAGTTCAGAACCGGCCACCTTCCCGATGAGGAATTACCTGCTTCATCATCTCTGAATAATTCCAGCTTTCACTGGGTCCATTTTATGTCTGAAACCATCCTCTATCTTGGACATATTAACTTGTTTGCTTGAGAAAAATCTCAGTGATCAGCTCTCAAAAATTTAAAACACCTTTAAAGGTCAACCAACCCATGCTATCAGCTCTAAAGACTAAGGTTTAAACGACATTTTAAAAGAGAAAATACACACCGAACAATAATTTCCCCCGACATCTCCAATATTTTCAAGTACCAGCTGTTTTTGAAGTTTATTTAGGGCTAGAAAACTACACCCCTTTTCCTAGTAGGGATGGTCCAGCTAGTACAAGTTGTGAAAAATTGACAAGCCTACACCTAGATATTAGGAGGAAAATCACAGCCAGATCAAAGCTGGAGCTAGAAGTGTGGCTCAGTTAGCACCGAGCTTGCCTAAGAAGATGACTAAGAAGATGCAGGATGATCTGGATTTGGTCCTCCGTAAGCATAAACCTGGGGGTGCTGGCATGCACCCGCAATCCCAGCAACCCCAGCACTTAGAAGACAGAGGAAGGAAAGTCCTCAGCAGTTCAAGGTTGCTCTCAGGCCCATCAGGGATTCCTGGAAACCCCACTGGGCTGCAGGAGAATAAAGACTCGAGTAACAATGCAACAAAATCCCACAAAGGCTTTCCTGGGTCCCTGTTGCTAATAGTAACCAAGACAGAGCTTAAAACAGCTACCCAGTGGAACAGAGCTGTCTCCATTCTACTTGTAGAACCTATACAAGTTGGTTCAACAGCCATCCTGTTCAGAGTGTGACTTGCTCTGGCAACAATGGAGGGAGGGAAACACCTCAATATTGTGGGACGGTTGCAAGGGGCTGTGATTGTTCCTTGATTTAAAAGATCTTGGCAGGGGTTGGGTGGGGTGAGAGTGGGGGGGGTGGCAGGGGTGGGGGGGGTGAGAGTCAGGGGTTGGCAGGGGTGAGGTGGGGTGGCAGGGGTGGGGTGGGGTGAGGATGGGGGGTGGGAGGGGTGGGGTGGGGTGAGAGTTGGGGGTGGGGGGGGGGTGGAGGAGGGTGGGGGGTGGGGGGGTGGGGTGGGGTGGCATGGGTGGGGGGGGCTGGGGGTTAGCTGAGGAACAATTCAGTTTTCTTTAAAGACCCGCCACTGAGAGTGTGACCATGTTCCAATCAGTATATAGGTGACATATTGGATTTCATATATTTCTCTCTCTATTGTTTTTATTTTGGGGGGGCGCTGAGGGGTACAGGGGGAGGTAGATCTGGAAGGAATGGGAAGCGAGTGTGACTGGGGCGTGTTGCATACAATTCCCCAATAATTAATGAAAATATTAGGTTGGAGAAGAAAATAAATAAAAGACGCCTTTCGACCCCACCATCGCAAGAGAAACTGCCGCTGGCCGCAGTGAATGAGAAAGTCCCTGTGGTTATCTTGGCAGCTAGCTCACTGGGAGCCACCACCTGTCCTTCCTCCCTTTTAAGGTGGGGGGTGGGAAACTAAACAGAAAGCTCACTGCGTTCTTCGTCAGTGGCCGCCACGTGCTAAATCACCTAAAGCCTTAAGAGTCTTCATTTTGGCCCCACTAGAAATTATTTCCCCTTGTTCAAAAAACCCACTAGCTACATTCTCCTATACTGCTAGCGACATTCTCTCATAGTTTACAGGCACTCTGTCAAGCCAGAACCTGGTTCCTACCGTCTAGCCGCAAGCCACATCTTAGTGGCACCTTTTATGTTCCTCTTCTCTTCAGACTGCCATGGCTTTGGCTTTCCTGCTTGGGCGTTCACTCTGCCTGGGTTCTGTAAGTCTCCCTGACAAAAGTTGATAGCAAAGGAAGGGCAGTGGGGGTGGGCGTGTGGGGGGGGGGTTGGGGAAGGGATGGGAGTCAGGGATGGGATGGGATGGGGGAAGGGTGGGGGATGGTACTCCCAACAGGCTGTTGGCACACAGCACCTGTGGACTCTCTCCATTCTGAGACCACAGCGGTGTGTGGCCCGCTGACACCAGAGGGAACCGGCTGGAGCACCAAAGCAACAGCCTGACATGGAGCTTCAAATGGAAACGCCCACGCACAGAGCTCAACTCCACAACCAGCGGCTTGGCTGTTCTCTTCGAATGGAAACATTGTTTCTAGAAAATTCCTTAGGAACCTGGCTTCCTTTACTCATGACTAAGAGGAACTTGAAGATGCCTTAAGCTCTTGAGAAGGGCAGTGCAGTCAATTTGTCTCGGCCTATGAAGACAATGGTCCAACGTTAAGACAATGGTCCAATGTTAAAAAAAAAAAAAAAAACAGATTCCAAACCAATCCTTTCTCTGCAGGCTCCAGCACTCTTTCTCCTCACCCTGATCCAATAATCAGCAACCTCGGCTGGCCATTTATCTTTCAGACATCCAGTCTCAACAAGTCTTCCGTCTTCGGGGACATAACTCATCTCTCCGTTACGATTTTGATACGCATAAATGCTTCCACATTTTCATAAGTGATGTCATCAAAAGGCATAAAGGGGGACACACAGAACTCATTAGTGCGCACAGGGACTCGCAGTAACCTATCCTTAAAAGCCTTCATCCATGCCATCTCTCTTAAAGGGAAGCTGGTGAAGGCTCAGTGGGCACTGATGTTCAGGGACGAGTTCCTCAGGGAAACCTGCGACATGGCTGGATGCTCTCCTGGGTTTTCAGACTCTCTCTGAAACAGGAACGAAGTCAGCTTTGTTCCTAACCGTGATTAGACAGAAGGACAGACGAGGGCATACCTCTCTGCCTCTGTATCTCCAGCATCCCTCACCTTTTACTCGACAAACTCTCAAAGCATTTAAAAGACGCCATTTATACTGGGATATGATAGGGCACACCCCAGCCCTCAGGGCCCTGAAGCAGGAAGACGTCACGTTCAAAGTTAGCCTGGGCCAAATATCAAGACACAGAGAGACCCTGACTCAAAACTCAAAGCCACTACTTTATCTATTCTAACAATGAAGAAATCTTGTTTTTTAAATTCATTTTTTTTTTTACTTTTCTATTTTTCGGAGCTGGGGACCGAACCCAGGGCCTTGCTCTTGCTAGGCAAGCGCTCTACCACTGAGCTAAATCCCCAGCCCTAAATTCATTTATTTATTATATATAAGTATACTGTAGCTGTCTTCAGGCACACCAGAAGAGGGCATCGGATCCCATTACACGTGGCTGTGAATTGCCATGTGGTTGGTGGGATTTGAACTCGGGACCTCTGGGAGAGCAGTCAGTGCTCTAACCACTGAGCCATCTTTATAGCGGAATACAGTGACCCACAGTCCTAGGTTCTACGTGTCCAGCATTTCACTGCCTTTGAAATACCTGATAATTCTAAGTTTTAAATAAAAGGAGATCTACGCAGATTAAATCGTGTCTACAAGACAAACAAACCATCCTTGGGGGAAGCCGGCCATCCCTGCCTCCAGTTGCACTGTAAATGTATCTTACATTCAGTTTCCTGCTTAAGTTTGGCCCCTTTCCGTTGGTTACCCTTGCCTCGTTCTCTCATGACAAATGAGATAAACACAATCTGTAACACATGTTCATCTTGTGTTTATACAAGAGGCACGATTTACTACATTCTTTAAAGGGAAGAAAGAAAAGAAGAAGAATCATTTAATACTAAGACGAATGGTCCCCAGAGCTATTAATAAGGACAATTTAAATCCCATTACAACGGATTCCAAAAGTCATTTGTTTGGGGAGTTTGGGGCTAGCAGATATTTCTCTGTATTATCAGTTAGATAAATGGCCTAAGTAATCCGTGTGCAGTGTTCTGTGGTGATGGATTTACTGGGGTGGGACCTCACCTGGAAGGAACCCAGGCACCTCTCTGTGGACGAAGGCCCAACTCCTGAGTATCACTCTTTGACAAGAATCCAAAGGATTAAGAACTAGGCAAGGGGACTGGGAAAACAGCAGGAAGGGCCACCAAGGTCTCACTGTGTTCCTGCCTGAGGTAACTGGAACCACAGGCCTATTCTTAGGGCTTCTTTTTAACACTGTCCTCTCCACAGAATGTCAATTGACAATGGGGTTCTGGAGATCCACATCTGGAGATGGAGGGAGGAACACATCTGTATAAATGCTTACAGCAGTGGATCTCTACCTTCCTAAGACTGAGACCCTTTAATACAGTCCCTCATGCTGTGGTGACCCCCCTCTCCCAACCGTACAATTATTCTCTTTGCTACTTCATAACTGTAATTTTTTTACTGTGATGAATCATAACATAAATATCTGTTTTCCGATGGCTGGTCTTAGGCTACCCATGTAAAGGGTCTTTTGACACCCACAAAGGGGGAAGTAACCCACAGGTTGAGAACCAGTGATCTATGGGAAGCACATAATATCATATTATATAAAATGACCACAATTCTCTCCAAAAGTGGACACCCCTCTGTCTCTTCTCACTTCTTTACTCTACTTAATACATAATGCTAAGCCTATGTTTTTCAAGACAGAAGGTCAAGAGGGTTAGAGAGACAGTCCTGAGAGGAAAGGGCTTGCTGTGCAGTGTGAGGGATGGGTTTGGATTCCCAGCACTCCCAGAACAAGCTGGCATGGTGGCACACGTCCACAAACCCAGGGCTGGGCAGAGTGGAGAGGCGGATCCTCGGGGACTCACTAAGCAGCTGGCGTAACTTACATTGCAAGCTCTGAGCTCAGTGAGAGACTCCATCTCGAAATATAGAGTGGAGAACAGGAGGAAGGCATCCACAATTGACTTCTGGCTTCTACATGTAATCCACGGGGTTGGGGATTTAGCTCAGTGGTAGAGCGCTTGCCTAGGAAGCTCAAGGCCCTGGGTTCGGTCCCCAGCTCAAAAAAAAAAAATAAAATAAAATAAAATATATGTACATCCACAAAGGTCAAAAGACAGTATTCCACAATCTGTAACAGCGGTTCCCAACCTTCCTAATGCTGTGACCTTTAATACAGTTCCTCATGGTGTGGCGAACCTCCCCCACCCCCACCCATAAAATTATTCCGTTGCTACTGTGGTGAATTGTTGTGTTAAGATCTAATAATATGTAGGACACCTGACTCATAACCTCAAAGGGGTCGAGACCCACGGGTTAAGAACCACTGATCGAGAAGCCCTCTAAATAGGAAATACAAGTATAGCAACAGAAAGGCTTCGTAGCTTGCATTCTGTGATGGCTTTAGTCTGTGACGAGGCACACATGTATGTAGCAAACACATATGACAGACACGTAATTCCGTAGATGTTACTGAGTCAACCCTTTCCGAGTGCCAGTGAAGGGTTAAATGTCCTCTTCCCAGAGATGTGAGTTGGTTATCTTTCTCTAGGAAAAAAATACTCAAAGATTTTGGGGTTTTCCGGAACCTTCTGTTTATACTAAAATATGGTCCGAGTTCCATTATTGAGATATTTCAACGTGGCTGAGGAGATGACTCAGCGATTAAGAGAGAGCACAGGCGACCTGGATTCAGTTCCCAGCACCTGGTTGGTGGCTCCCAATCACCTCTAACTCTGGGTGCAGAAAATCTGATGCCTCCTTCTGAATTCCACAGGCAAAGGGGCTCGCATGTGGCACCCAGGCGCATAGGCTGGCAAAGTGTTCCTATGCGTGAAACACATAAACCTTCCCAAAAGGATTTTTTTAACAAGTAAAACCGGCATCTCTGGAATCTATGCCGAACTTTGAGCAAATGGCCAGTTTAAAATATTTTTTTTCTGAGGGAACAAACTCTTGAGTTCTTGTTAACTGTGGTCGGTTTCCTTTCTGGCTTTATGGAACTTAACCGTTTTTATTCCAGAGAGCAACACAGTTTTAACTTAAAATAAAGACGGTCGGTACCGTCCTAATTTAGTTTTTTTGTTGTTGGTTTGGCTTGGTTTTCCCCATTGGTTTGCACCTAGAGATGGCGAGAGGAAAGTCTCCAGTAAAATGTTTGTGAAGTGGGGAGTTGCCTGGCAGTGACTCACAAGGGTCAAACAAAATCATTGAACCTCCCCCCTCCTCCATGTAGTTTTGAGAACAAGCATGACAGTGTGATGGGGCATACCAAGAAACAGCGGGCTGTTCCTTTGTACTGTTATGTACTGTAATGCTAAGTGTAGGCCCCCAAGACCTGCTTGCCCCAGAGATGACAGAATCTGCATAAAGACCCAAGTGATGCTATGTGACCCTGCCCCACCCCAGTCATTTCCGATTGATAAATAAAGTTGCCAAGAGCCAATAGCTGGGAGGAGTTGAGGTAGTTGGGGCTTGGAGTTCTCAGCCTTTGGGGTCCGAAGAGACCATGAGGAAAGAGAAGAAGGTGGAGAGAGGAGAGAGACGCCATGGGTTAGGAGTCAAGAAAGCATGGCCCTGGGGGCTGGCTAATTGGAGTTACGAGCAGCCCAGATGAAACATAGTAAGTAATAGCTTGGTGTTATCAATAGAAAAATAGATTCTTAGAGCATAGAGGGTAGAAATCTGCCCAGCTCTAATGCCGTTTAAGGATTATTTTAATTATAAAGGTTGCATGTGTGTCTTTTATCTGGGAACTGGTGGGATAGAAACCCTAGATTGGGATTAAATATTTTCAGAAACACCCATCCCCACACATGGTCGCCAAACAGCAAGCTTAATATCCCACAGGAACACTGTGCCTTCTCCAGTTTGTAGAACTCCATGGTGCCTGGGCTAAGCCTCTCTATTTGATGTCTACGCAGGACAGAGACTGGTTCTTAGGAGGCAAAGGGGAATCTTAAGAGGTCCTCCTTCAGGCAGGAATGGGCTTTGAAAGGAAAGGAAATGTCTTACAGAAGAGAAGAGAGGAGAGGAATCAAAATGGAGCGAGCAGAGGCGTGGTGCTCCGAGGTTACAGGAGAGGCATGGGTGTAAGGCATCATGGGAGGAAGAATCCCAGGAGTGATGGAGAAGGCCACAGTGGGTGGGACTGGGCAAGCAGGAGCAAGCACCGAAGGGCTTCACAGAGTTAATTTTACAGTGAAAACCCACATCTCCAAGGTGACAAGTCACTAAGTCACGGAAAGGGGCCTCAGGCAGCACCTGCCTCTCCGGATGTGACATGTGGTGGACAAGGAAAAACTCCAACAGCTGACACCATCTATGTGCCTCACCCAGGCTAGCAACACCCAACTTAAAGTCACTTCTAGAATACCTCACGCCAAAGTAAGTATGAAGGAAAACTTGTTTCCAGGGACACACATTACAACATCCTTCCTTTCAAACTGAACGGAAATGGAAGGCAGGTATACGGTGGGGACGTGGATTCGGGTTGAAGCCTTTGCCATCAGAGAAGCAAGAATTCCAGGAGTTAACTGCCAAGACCTAGGAAAGGATACGCGTTGACCGCCTTGGACAATCTTACTGGCTCCTGGTTTTACTTTATCAGATTGTAACTCCATCCAAGACGCCTCTGGGGCCACCTGACATACCCTTCTCATCAGTAGAGAGAAGAGGAAAAGGCTGTCTTAGTAACCTTTAGAGATGCACCAAAAGGATTTTAATGGCGAATATTCTGTCTGGGTGACTCCAATACCCACATCTGTATGAGTCTTCATTTCCCTTACTCTCCCCCAACTGAAGCATCTGTCCTTCTGAGCATCCTGCTTTGTCTTAACCCCTATGCTTTTATTAAAATATATTTGACAGCATCTCCCACTCTGCTTCATAAGTATTGGTTGGCCCCAAAATTCCTTTCCACATTGAAAAACTCTTTCCTGGGTTCAGCCTGAACGGAGGCCACTAAATGTCTTGGGGAACTCTTCAGCCCTTTGAGGGTGGCGGCACGGAGCTGTGCGTCTGCTCCAGTCCTACTGGGAAGATCTGAGATGTGTGTCTTCTTCAACTGTGCGTGTAGAACTCAGCGGTGTTCCATTACTACATGATTTTCCCCCTGACAGCCTTAGGGAAGACGTCCCAGACGCAGAGGATGTGGTGCCTGGAATAGTCGCTCCGGAAACAATTTAGCAAAGGTCGTGTAACGAGAAACTAAGCTAAATGTGAAATCAGGAGACAGCAAAGGCGGGGAACACTGGCTGTCCACCAGGGAACCATTCGTAATTCGGGATGATGGAAGCTAGGGAGACTTTGTCCAAGTATAAGCGACAGCAAAGAAATGCCCTCTGGGGAACAAAAAGCAGGCTGGGGTCCCTGGCAGGTGACCCAAGGAGCAAAGAAACCAAAGCTCACCAGGCTAGAACAAGGGTATCTGCACCCCTCTTCCGTTTGCACCCGGTTTAAATAAATAGCCATCAAGTCCCCGAACAACGCCAAGGAAACAAAACCGGACAAAGCCACGAGCTAGGGACGGTGGCTGGCTTTCCAAAAGTTGCGGAGTCGGCTTCCTCGATGAGAGCTTTGGGTTTACTGAGGAACTTTTAAGAGGAAGCAGATGTAAACACAGTGCCTGCAACCCACGCCGTAATTCATCCGGTAATTCAAACGGTGACCTTGTGTCTTCGGGGGGACTCATTCGCTCTTCTCAATCCCCTGAAGGCCAAGTATGGAAGGCAAGAAGGATGCTGGAGGAGAACCATCTCCAAGGTCCAGGTCTTTCTTAGACTCCCCACGACACGAAGAGTTCATCCGGAGGTAAACAATTGCAGCTTGGAAACGGAGTCTCACATAGGGCATTCTAAAAACATAGTTACACGCTCGCACTGTTACACGCATACTCAGGCTCTCCCATACATACACATCCACATGCTCATAATCCCAGCCAGGAACTCTCATACCCAACACATCTGAGCACACTCACACACATACTCGCAGTGGTGCACCAATATCCGCCCATACACACACAGTCACAAGCCCACGAGTCCTGGGAGCACACTTTGGAGGGTCTGAGCACGCGGGAGGTGTCCCTGGACTCCTAGACGGAAGACTACTCTCCCTGCTCAATGTCTTGTGAGGACTGAGGAGAGGGTGCCAGCCCTTGCTGGAGGAGATGCTCACCCTGAAGCAGCCCTGCGTTTTCTTCGCTACCGACGCTCCAAACCCTGTGACTGACACGCGTGACCTTTACATCTCCTGGGAATTCTCTAGAGTTGTTCAGTCTTTCGAGTGCCATTAACCTGACTTTTCAAAACAGTCTCTTACGTATGATAAAAATAAACACCCTCTCAAAGACAGTCACTCCAATGTCCCGGTGAATGAACAGGTTTTTGGCGAGACAAGTGGGCTGAGAAGATGCTTAAGAGTGGAGAAAAGTAATGGCCACATTACACAGAACTACACCACAGCTGGAAGGGAACATTTCCCCCGGCCTGGCAATGGTGAAAAAGCAAAGCAAACAAACAAAGGACGAATAAAATCTACAAGTTCGGCGAGCACGTGGTAATTTTCATGTCGTTCTTTTATACTATGACTTCTGATTCCAGTCTTCTTTCAAACCTGGTACTGGAAACGTGGACCCAGGTCCTATTCCGCAGTGAACATAGACACATCCTAGCACAGACCCAGGTCCTATTCCACAGTGAGCACACACACATCCTAGCACAGACCCAGGTCCTATTCCACAGTGAGCACACACACATCCTAGCACAGACCCAGGTCCTATTCCACAGTGAGCACACACACATCCTAGCACAGACCCAGGTCCTATTCCACAGTGAGCACAAACACATCCTAGCACAGACCCAGGTCCTATTCCACAGTGAGCACACACACATCCTAGCACAGACCCAGGTCCTATTCCACAGTGAGCACACACACATCCTAGCACAGACCCAGGTCCTATTCCACAGTGAGCACACACACATCCTAGCACAGACCCAGGTCCTATTCCACAGTGAGCACACACACATCCTAGCACAGACCCAGGTCCTATTCCACAGTGAGCACACACACATCCCAGCACTGCCATTTTAAAGTGAGCAAGGAAAGAGAAAAGAAGGAAAACAGAAAAAAGGCCATGTTCTCGTGTCTCAGTCTAGCATATATTAACATTACAGTGTCTAAAAGACCAATGAGGAAAAAAACCAGAAACTTTATAAAAACAGAGGAGGGGATATGTAAATAGGATATGTAGCCTGTCTGTGTGGGTGGGCATGTGCATGTGTGTATGTGCCTGATGTGTATGTTGTATATGCACACATGACTATGACATACATACATGACTTATGCATGCATAATTTTTGTGAATCATGTTTGTATGTACATATGTGTATGGCTGTGTACATGTGCGTGCATGTGTGCATGCATGTATATGTGCATGCATATATGTACATGTGTGCAAGTGTTTGTGTGCATGTGTATGCATTTGTATTTATGTCTATGCATGCACAGCTGTGTATATACATGCATGCACATGTGTATATGTATGTGAATGTGTATGCATTTGTATTTATGTCTATGCATGCACAGCTGTGTATGTGCATGCATGTGAATGTGTGTCCATATGCATATATACATGTTTTATATATACACATGTGTATCTATGTATATATTCACATACATGTATATATATGTGCATGTGTGTGCATCTGTGTTTGTGCTCAAGCACTCAAAACAATTTTGTTGACAAGAGGATTTACATCATAAATCCGTGAGCAACAAACATGTCGGAACTGATAACTCTCAGTAGGAAAGCATTAGACTGCCAACTGTTAATCACAAAAACACACTGCAGGTGGATCAAAGATCCCATTAGAGGGATCAAATCAAGCAAAAACATGCGGTGAGGTAATTTGGAGATATTAGACTCCATCAGAGCCCATCAGAGGCCGTGTGACTCAGCACAGAAGGACACTGGGCACCACAAAGCCCTCTCACCTTCCTACCTTTCCTGCTACTCAGAGGTGTAGCCATGATCTGTGGCCACCAGTGCTCAACACAGAGAAGGCCACCAGGCAGGACACTCCAGAGCAAGCAGCTAGGTCTGTGGCCACGGGCACTGGTTAGCAGAACCAGCCCTAGACTGGACAGCCAGCCTTGAGTGAGGAGGAGCCTCCTATCTGGTGTCTGAAGCCATTGCTGATCGGGGGGGGGGGGAGGCGGGGGGGTGGTGGTTTTCTACAGTGTGACTGAGATGTGATATGGTAAAGGGCACACCCAAGATCACGACAATGAAATGTAGTGAACTTTGTCACATGAATGATTTAATTTGGGCTGTGCATTTAGGCTCCGTGAAGGAGACAGGATGAACATTACTGACGACTAGACAGGAATCCTAACATATGCTTTGCAGAGATAAAGTCACTTGTGTGACGAATGACAGCCTGCAGTAATCATGCTTGATTCCAAACAGAGGGTGATGGAGACCAACAGGAGCTCAGAAGGATGAACTTAAGACACACTCTGTCCTGTGGGCTCACAGGCCACCTCAAAGACCCACAACTCGCTAAGGACTCAAAGTACAAAGAGTCCGCACCAACTGGCCTCCACCCTTGGACGTCAGCTCACATTCCCTTCCAGAAAGAAACCACCTAGATCAAAGGAAATCAGCAAATGGATATCCATCTGCGGACAGTTCATGAATGCTTCTTTTGGAACATCTCCTTCAGTAGACCAGTCACCTCAACTCACGTGTTACTTGGTGACTGCTCTCTGGTGTAGCCCAGTCTTCTAATATGTTTGGGGGAGTTTTCAGATCATGGGGCCCTAAGGAATGCTTCAACCACATACCCACTGTTCATGAGTGGGGCCCCAGAGAGCAGCAGTAGCTCCCCTGGGAAACTGATGGACATGAACGTCTTCAACCTCTCCTGTAAACTCACTCAAGGGAGCTCACAGAGCTCAAGGGAGGGGCCCAACAATGCCTCCTAGCAACCCCCTGGGTGGTTCTGCTGTGCTGAGAAAGGCAAACTCTCCAAACATTCCAGAGACACTAAGGGGTCATTCATAAGGTCATTCAGTGCAAGGGAGACAGGACCGGGCATTCAACATCTGCTTACAGTTTCTCAATCAAATATCTCTCTACCAAATCATGGGGCGTACATAATAGAATTCTGGGCCACACGCAGGCTCACGGGTGGAATTATTGGGGTTGTCTCATTCTCCTTTTCCTCATCTCTCCGTGTATTAATCTGAATCCCATTGGAAGTGGAGACTTTCAGGAGAAAGAACCAATTCATTGCTAAGATTGACAATACCATTGCAATGGGCTCCCTAATACTTTATCCCCATCAGTGGGCAGCACATGCAATGCTTTCTAGCTTACACTGGGGTCTTTACCATCTACAGCTCCACTAGAATATGTGCTCCTTGGGAAAACTGCGTATTTTGTTTGCTTAAACAACCCAGTGGGGGCTGCAGACTCAGTTCCATGGTTCAGAGCACTGGATGCTCTTCCAGAGGACCCTGAGTCATTTCCAAACACGTACTTGGCACCTCACGACTTTCTGTAACCCCAGTCCAAGAGGATCCAATGCACCTCCTCCCCTCTGGTCGCTGTGTGCACAGACATACACACAGGCAAAACACCCATACACATAAAAATAAGGAACCTCTCATTGCTTGGGGCACTGGCTGTCACATGGGTAGGTCGGTGGACTAAAGTCGGTCCATTTGAGAAAATAAAGGAATTTAAATTTGATATTCTTATTGCTTAAATGCCTGGTAGGTCTATATTCATCTATATTATAAGCGATGGAAAAACTCAGACTTCATTTCTCAGACCAACTCAGTGAGGAGGTATTACGCTCTTTGCTTGTCTAGTTGTGTGTGTGTATATGTGTGCATGTGTGTGTGTGTGTGTGTGTGTGTGTGTGTGTGTGTGTGTGTTTTTTTCCTGAGAAAGTTCATGGTAAATATTTCAAGCTTCAGCTACTCAACTCTGCCTCCAGAACGCAAAAGAATCCATAGACACAGCGGCTGCATAATTTATTCAAACACAACGTTATTTACGTAAACCACAACTAAGTCAGACTAGGCCTGGGAGAGAATCTCCTGATCAAAATCGAGTACAACTGTTAATGGCTTCCAGTTAGAAGACAAACTCATTTGACGGGGACAGTCGATCCAGTCTACTGAGGGCAACTGAATATTTGCTACTTAAACTATCCTTGTAGGGAAAAGGGATGCACCCTGGTAGGTACCCTTGGTTCCTCAGGTCAAGTCTTCCTTTCTTTCTCCCCAGAGTTGGTCAACATTAAGTTCCTTTCCATCGTTTCTCTTCTGTGAGATGCTCAGACATGCTCAAGATGGGTGCTGAGGAAAGGCCGCCTTTGTTGTTTCTTTCACATCCTGTGAGCTGAGGGCGATGCAGACAGTACTGATCTTCTTTATCAAGTCCAAGTTTACTTTGGCACCTCCAAGGAGGTTTTAACGCGCAAACGAACAAATGGCTTTATGTTGTCATTTTTAAGAAAGAGAAAGGGAAAGATATCCTTGCCACTAACCTTGCTGTGTGGTCCCAAGGATCTCTGGAGCTGCCTGGAGCGAGGGTAAATCATTCGGTCCTTTGGACACGGAGGGAGAAAAGGAAGCCAGGAGCTGAATGTCACCTCTGAAAACTCTTCTCTGTTCCTGGGATCCTGGCTTTGGCTATTGGCGCTCACTTTTCCGATGGAGAATGAAATATTTCTCTGCTGTTGGCGTCTCACAGCTGACTTTATCCCCCCTCCCACCCCCCCCCCTTTCTTTCATTAGTGACTTTTATGAACTCAGAACAGATTTCTGTTTCTGGCCACCGCCTTTTACTAGGAGATCACAGCGAGAGCTGGAGGTGTAGGCGGACTCCAGAACACAGCTTCCCCTCTCTGCAGACCATCCCTGCCA
Organism: Rattus rattus; assembly: GCF_011064425.1. NCBI lineage: Eukaryota > Metazoa > Chordata > Mammalia > Rodentia > Muridae > Rattus > Rattus rattus. The sequence goes on along the minus strand of NC_046171.1, from coordinate 15,868,083 downwards.
ATTAAGCCACACATGGAACAAGAGGCACAAACAAAACTCCAAAAAGATACTCCACTCATGGTCAGCCCTTATGGTTTGTTCGTTTGTTTCTAAACTAAAAAACGAGCCCGTATGACCACTGGCTTCTTCTTATCAACCACATCCCTGCCATTTATCTACTTTTAATTAATTTATTTCCTTACGTATTTTAGAGACTGGGTCTCACGTATCCCAGGTTCACTCAAACTGGCTATGTAGCTGAGGATGACCCACACTTCCATGTCCAGGATGCTGGGGACTCCAGACGTGTACCATCACTAAGAGTTTACAAGGTACAGGGGACAGAACACGGAGGTCTGTGCGTGCTAGCCAAGCACTCTAGCCACTGAGACACGTCCAGCCTACTGGATTATAACACGCAGGAGGAAGGTACCTCTGGCCTCTTTGGCAGAAGGGACGAGCTCACACTTCCACAGAGGGACCGATGCTAAAAGCTTGAACTGCACTTACTTCTCTAAACGCTGAGACAGTCAATACAGTAAAGATGACAGATGTTTATTTTTTTCCCCCACTGTTTTGAGAGGCCTCAACTATTATAAATTAGAATATCTGACAGACTTGGGTCATGTTTTATGAATTAAGGGGAAAAAATGGAAAAGTATCTCTAAAATCCAAGCCCTTCCAAGATTAAGGCATTAAACACTGTCCAAGGCTTACTGTTTCTCAACAAGCCTTCAAAGGATCACCAAAGAGATGTGGACAGTTTGGACGGCTACAAAAGTCTGACAGGAGCAGCTGGGGCTGTACCTTGGTGTTAGATAATTGCTTAACAGGCACCGAGCCCTGGGCTGGATCCTCAGTGTAGCAAGGAGAAAAGAATTCTTCAGCCAGTGGTTCACATCATAATCTACACACGTAAGAGGCTAAGGCAGAGGACCTCAAGTTCTATGTCAGCTTGGGCTGCACAGTGAATTTTAGGCTAGCCTGGGCTACACAGTGAATTTTGGGCTAGCCTGGGCTACACACTTTCCCATCATCCTCTCTGTGTCTGCCTCTCTCCCGTGCATTTGCGTATGCCACTATTATCACCATTACCACCAAGGAATTATTTCTAACTTACGTCCCAGCTTTCTATCTCTTGGGCCTATTTCACCTACTCATACTTTGCTATCTGTTCTGCAGTAGAAAAGTATATGGGAATATATGATCATCAAGTAGGAAGGAGAAAGAATAACGACCTCGCCAAAGATAGATAGCCTTAGCCTGAGAGCGTGCGGCTTGTCTACTGAGGAGCATCCAAGTGGCTAGTGAAGAAGCATGAGTCTTTAATTATGGGCAAGGGAGGCAGGATTGGGAGGATAGAAGAAGCCAACAGAGGACGGGGCCACAAGCAGGAGATGTAGTGATGTCTCAGTTGGGGAAGGAAAGAAGATTGCTTCTTCCGGAAGAGACCTTTGAGAGGCCGACACTGTTCGATGACACCTTCACTGCGGTTCTCAACTTGGAACACATGGACAGTGTCTATAAACCTGTCTGCCTTGTTTTGCAGGCACCAAGTTCATAGCGTATCAGAGTAACAGAAAGTGAACCCGTAGTGGGAAATACTAAAAAGAAAAAACCCACCATCCCACACGTATACCTGCTACCCTCTGCCCCTGGTGCCCCTGCCCCTCCATGGCTAGCCCCATGTAGTGGCCACCCATCTCCCATCACATGGCTCTCTTGCTGCAGACTCTGCTCACATCCCCAGCCATCTGTCCCCTGTGGTTAGCAGTCGCAAATCCCCGTAGCCCGGTAAAATCAAAACTCTAGAGGCTTGTAACTTACCAATCAGATTTATATCAGTAAATTCTCGCCTCACAAAACATCCACACAATAAACCCAGGGCTAACTGATATGGATCTAAAGTGCCCACCTAGATAAGACACATTGTCCTGTAATTATCCATCCCTTATAAGATATTCATCGCTACCCGTGGCTCTTTAAGGCCGTGTGGGATTTGGACCATCTTTCTCTTCTTCCATTTTCCTTCTTTCCTCTCTCTCTCCCATCTCTTTTGCTTCCCCAAAACTCTCCCCCCGCCCTCCTTTTCTACTGTCCAGTCACAGGCTCTAGCCTTGTCTTTCCCCTGCCCTTCCCCGATTACAGACAGCAATGTACATGAACCCACTAGCTAGGCCCTACAGCCTTAGTACCAAAGACGAGTGCCGTCTGCGACTCACGCGTGAAGATTCTACACCAAGGCACATTACCAAGGTATGCAAGGCCATGCGACGCTGCAGCCCCAACCCTTAAACCAAGACTTTAAAGACTTGTTTTCAAGTGTGTGGATGTACACATTTGAATACTGGGCTCATGAATCCCAGAGGCAGTGGATTCCACGAGCTGGAGTTAGAGGTGGTTGAGAAATACTCATGGAATCTGGGTTCTCTGCAAGGGCAGGGTGCTCTCTTAACTGCTGAGCCATCTCTCCAGACCATAAAGGCTTGAAATCATGAAAGGTGAGATACAGCTGGTCACGTCTTACGGTTAAAACCCGAAGCTTCCAGAACCACTAGAAGACGAGCCATGATATTGCGCAAGGGAATAACGCTGTTCGTCAACTCACAACAGAATATAAACTCTAATGACCTCTCTCAAGATCACTCAGTGTGTTCAATTCTTCTGGATGGCTAGTCAGGTCCATCTGCTGCCCATATCCTACAGTATAGCCCATTTAGTGATCCCTCAACAGTGACTTCCTCACCTCCATGTGTCCCACTCCTGGTCATATCTAGGGACGGGCATAGCAATCTGTGTCCTTCAAATAGGGTACAAGTGCATGTTGGGTTGAGCCCCAGTGAGCCCCAACGAGAGGCACTGACTTTGACAGAGTCTTATCATCTTACCAGCAAACAGCTTCTTACCCAAGAACTAAAAATATGAATTACAAAAAAAAATAATAATAATAATAGTCAGAATGTATTCCCCCCATGGCCAACAAAGCAAAATCAGTAAACAATAAATGAATAACTGTTATTTTAATTTTAGAAAGAAATGATTATATTAAGATTCGAGGGCTGGCTGGAGAGATGGCTCAGCGGTTAAGAGCACCCGACTGCTCTTCCAGAGGTCATGAGTTCAATTCCCAGCAACCACATGGTGGCTCACAACCATCTGTAAAGAGATCTGATGCCCTCTTCTGGTGTATCTGAAGACAGTTACAGTGTACTTATATATAATAAATAAATAAATCTTTAAGATTCGAGGGCTGGAGAGATGGCTCAGTGGTTAAGAGCACTGACTGCTCTTCCAGAGGTCCTGAGTTCAAATCCCAGCAACCACATGGTGGCTCACAACCATCTGTAATAGGATCTGATGCCCTCTTCTGGTGTGCCTGAAGAGAGCTACAGTGTACTCATATATATAAATTTGATAAATAAATCTTTAAAAAAAAAAAAAGATTCAATAGACAATGAGGTTCTCTCCCCACCCCCACCAGGATGGCTCCATTATGCCCAGATAGCTGTTTGGTTTTTAAAACAAATTATAAAAAGCACACTTTACACAGTCTTTTAACAACTATATGACTACTTTGTGTTTCAGCTAGAAGATGGAGTCAGGTAGCAGGACTCTGAGGGGGTGGTGCCCAAGTCCAAGCTCCATCTGGAGGTTAGGAGGGTCCGTGATTCCGTCTACTGCTGCCGGTAACGTGTAAAGTTTTTCTACAGTTTAAAAAAAAAAAGTCTGCCGGTAAACAATTGAAATAATACTTTTTTTAAAAGGAAGAAAATGTCGTTTTGAGAATATGACACAGCCCGATATCGTTACTCAATTTAAGAGTTCACTTATAATTGTAATTTTAGTAAGCCCTTAAAAATGGTTTTTTAGAGTATCGGCCCACACGATACTTTGACTATGCTGCGTTTTTGCCTCCATTTATTGGGGTAACATGAGGATGAAAAGAATTTTTGTGGCATGAATATTTCACAGGAGATCTGATACTCGGTACGTATGCCCAAGTTTTGTTACCATGGAGACCATCTAGGAGAAACCATTTAAATGCCAGAACTCCAAACCCATTAAAACACTGCCTTCAACTCTGGTTTCATTTATCACTTGGAAATCGAGGCTGTGGTAACCACTCTTATTTTTTATTTTATTTTTTTTTTTAACAACAATGTATAACCCATCTGCTTAAAAAAAAAGTATTGACTTGACTTTTTGAAAAGCCTTGAATTTCCTTTCCATGAAAAATTCTGATACAGCCTGGGGGATTCAGTTGCCTAGCAGGTAGCCATGGAAACAGGGATACACACCGTGCTGGCTCTCAAGCTAATGGGACGGACGAGACCATAGCTGAGGACTCACGAATATGTTTCTACAGATGTTTTTTAAAAATCAACCTTGGAGAAGAAAGCCAGTTAATTTTGTCTCTTCCTTTAGCCTTACCTGTGGATTATCATCTATCTATCCATCTATCCATCCATCCATCCATTCATCCATCTTCCTATCTACCTATCTCCATCACTGCCTTATCTCTCTCTCTCTCTCTCTCTCTCTCTCTCTATATATATATATATATATATATATATATATATATATATATATATATATATAAATTCCGGAATGCAGAAAGACCACATAGTGCTTTAAATATACATATCTGAAGGAGAGCAATGAAAAGAGACTTAGATTCCCAGTCACTGGGAACCCTGTACACATCTAACTAGCACGAAACTTCATGGTCTCCTCACAAATGACCACGGCAGAACTGAAAGACCTGGAGATCAAACTCTTATAGAAAAAGTCCTACATGACTTGACCCCAAGCTGCCTTGTGTTAAAACTGCTTCTAGCTGCTCCTATCCACGGACCCAGCATTCCTAAATGTGCGTGTGCCTTCTGACCCTACCCAGCAACACTCACCTCCTGAGTGTCCGTCATCCTTGTTGACCTACAAGTAATGTTAAGATGAGCTCAATCTTCTATGACAGGTACCTCCTGCCCGAATATACCATTGTTTCTCATAGTGTGCATTTGATATCTCTTTTAAGCCTCTCAAAGCAGTCTAGCATCTATACTGTCTCTCCAGGATAATAGTAACCATTTCAGGCCAGGCCCCTCAAACATGGATGAAAATAATAGAAGAAAGAATATTTTTTTTTAAAAAAGAACTTTGATCACAACCAATCAATATTTAATAACACTGAACTACAAAGCTTTAAGCAGATCAAGCCAAACTAGCGTAAGGTAATACTATTACACAATTTAAAAAAAAAGTTTAAGTCACCCACAAGCCCTCCGCCAGAAATTAAATCACTCAGCATCAGCAGAGATCAATTTGTAAAGCACAGGGACCCGAGTTCAAATTTCCAGGACACGTGACAGTAACACTAGAACTCGGGGGATAGAGTTAAGCAGTTCCCCAGTGTGCCCTGTATAGCTAGACTCGCCCAGTCACTGAGCTGTGAATTCAGTGAGAGGCCCTGTCTCAAAAGGTAAGATGGATGCAGTTAGAGGAAGGCAGCTGACGTCAACTTTTGCCCCCACACACGTGTGCATGTATGATACAAGCTAACAGGTTTTTAAAGAGGCAAACAGCTCCTGAATGTGCTGCGATACATTAATTCTCGTGGGTACTTAGTCATGACAGAAATCCTTGTCATACTCTACAAGAGTCAGAGAGTACAATACTCTCAAAGAAAAGGATTAGAAAATATTTCCCTAGAATTTGCCCCTAGATTTCTGTCATGGGTATAAAATAAGATCTGACTTGGTTGTGAAGGATAATTGAATCTAGGGGATAAAAATCCCCAAAATGTTCAAAGTGACTGTTCGAGTTGAGGGGAAATCAATTCAGAATCTTTTTAAAAGCCAAAATAAGTGTGAACGTTCAACCTTTAGTGGTCCCTTTCATAAGGAAGGAGGTTAAAGCTTTTGTCAAATCTCAAAATTTAGCCCTCACTTTGCGGTATTTACCTGGCTGGTGGCCATCTCTGCTTGTACCTCATAGGCATCGGTCCACTCCCACACGAACAAAGCAACCAAACAAGACTTTCTGCTCCCCACTATGCCCCCAACATCAATTTAGGGGCAAGCGGCAGCCAGAACCATTCAAAACTCTGGACCTAGGCTTTAAACTGATCAATTCCAACAGCTAAAAGGAATCTGGAGAGTGTGGGTTTAAAATACATGAGTTGTCTTAAAGGCTTTATAATTCTCGGGCAACGTAGTTAATTTTTGTTTAAAGACTCAGTTCAATAGTTTGTAAGGCAGGGATATAATACTGCTCAACAGGAGTCTTAAACGTTATTAATATTAAAGCAAGTTTCAAAGTCAGTGTGGTGGTACATACCTGTAATCCCAGCAACTGGGAGGTCTAGGAAGAGAGGCTGTCAGAGTGTGTGTGTGTGTGTGTGTGTGTGTGTGTGTGTGTGTGTGTGTGTGTGATGTGTGTGTGATGTGTGTGTGGTGTGTGTGTGTGTGTGTGTGTGTGTGTGTGTGTGTGTGTGTGTGCGGTGTGTGTGTGGTGTGTGTGTGTGAGATGTGTGTGTGTGTGTGTGTGTGTGTGGTGTGTGTGTGTGTGTGTGTGTGTGTGTGTGTGGTGTCTGTGTGTGGTGTGGTGTGTGTAGTGTGTGTGTGGTGTATGTATGTATGTGTGTGGTGTGTGTGAGAGTGTGTATGAGTGTGTGTGTGTCAGTGTTTGGTATGTGAGTGTGAATATGAGTGTGTGTGTGTGGTGTATGTTTGTGTGGTGTATGTTTGTGTGGTGTATTCGTGTGTGTGGTGTGTATGGGTGTGTGTGGTGTGTGTGTGTGTGTGTGTGTGTGTGTGTGTGTGTGTGTGTGTGTGTGTGTGTGTGTGTGTGTGTGTGTGTGTGTGTGTGTGTGTGTGTGTGTGGGAGTGTGTGTGTGTTACTATGAGTGTGAGTGTGTCAGTGTTTGGTATGTGAGTGTGAGTATGAGTGTGTGTGTGAGTGTGTGAGTTTGAGTGTGTGTGTGTGTGTATGAGTGTGTGTGTGATGTGTGTGTGCGCGCGCATGCGCTGGGCCTATGAGCATGCATGCTTGTGTCCGTGCATGTGTGTCTACATGCATGCTCGCACATACATGTATAGAAACTTCACCTAATACAATTTGGGATACCTTCTGAGGCTGGACAGATAGCTCAGCAGTGAAGAGCACTTGTTACTCCTGGAGAAGACCCAAGGTTGGTCGCCAGCAGCCAGCATCACTCAAACCTGACTGGTTTTAGTCTCTAGCTCCAGGCTCTAAACCGATCGATCCTAACAGCTACAGGCCGCAGGCCCACAACTTCCTGTGACTTCTGCTCCAGATTTGACGCCTTCTTTAGGCCTCCAAGAGCAAGCACACATGTGGCTTGCTTGGAGAGACGCACATACGTACACATACATAAGCATACACTTTAAAGCAAGAAATACCACTCTATTTGCTCTTTGGGGGATTGATAAAATACTTGAGCCAATTAAGGGTCACAAAAATACGTAGCTCGAGCAAAAATCTCGTCTTAACCACTCCATCAAATGTAGCTGACTGCAAGCTTCTCTTAAAAGGTGATACATGAAGATTTCTTTCAAAAGACAACACCTGTTACAAAACAGACTGTTTCAGGGACTATCATAGGGGTGCATTTCATGTTGTATCATATACAACCCTGTGAATATTAATTCAGATCTCTTCTATAGCATGTCAATTTTGCCAGCTAAACACCTACTCCATCCAGTCCCTCCTCTTACCTGACCTAAGTTAGACATGCTTCAATCCATCTGCTCTCTCAGATCATTTACTGAGAAATCTTCCTGTATACACAGGCAAGCCCCACCACCCTCCACGCAAAGTATAAATTCTTTCAAGATCCACAGCCTTCTCATTGGTCCCCAATACTTTTCCAGAGTCTATGCTATGCCCCTCAATTTGAAGTCACTCCTGCAGAATTCTGGGATGGCTTTCACATTGCAATTTCTTAGGGTCCCAGTCACTAAATGTTGAGCATGAATGAGTTACGTGGGCTTTTGAGATCCGATGTTTCATGTGGTCCTCCCCTGGTCTATAAAACCACCCTACGTCCATCCCTTTCTCCATCTGGAAAATAGTTTATCTCTCAAAGCCAAGTCAATTCTCATTCTTCTTTAAGTCCTTCCAGAATGAGCTAGTCAACTCTTGGAGGGGACTGCTAGGGCACTTTGTTCTCAGTTCTGTCCTGATTGAAATTTGGAAGCAAGGGCCAGAGAGATAGCTGCATGGTTAATGTACTTGTCCCTCCTAAAGAGGACCCAGACTTGGTTCCCCAGCACCCAGATGGTAGCTTATACCCTTTAGCAACTGGATTTCCAAGACATCGGGTGCCCTCTTCTGACCTCCACAGGCACCAGGCACATGTGTGGTACACATACAGGCATGTAGGCAAAACACTCATATATAAAAGAAATCCAAGAGAACTTAACAAAACAACAACTTGGGAAAATGGAGAGGTCAAAATTTAGAGACTATTAATTCCCAAAACACATTTGTAAGCCAAATCTTAGTCATTCTATGTGTGCTTTTGACTAAATACACTGTACACTTGCACATATGCATGCACACATACACAAATCAGATCCAGGAAAATGTGGGAACAAAAAAAAAAATCCTTCAATCCAAATAAACTGAAAAATATCCAGCTTACCCAGATGAATCAGACACGGCCTTATTTTGAAATACCTGATGCTGCCTTGACCACTTTTAAATGTCAAATGAATTTCAGAGAGCAGCCAAAACCATTTTAAGACTCTTGTAAGTTTCCAAAATATAATTATAAATTTATAAGTCCTCTCCTTCATACATGCACAAAACTTTTAGAATTCAATGGGGAAATAAGCCTTCATCTCAAAAATATGGACTTGGAAGTTGGGAAATAAAAACACACGCTATTTCCAGGCAGTGGTCATCTTAATAATAGCTACCATTCCTTGAGACTATGTTGCCAGAACTGTGCTGGGCACTCTCTCCCTAGAAGTCTTCCCTGCAATCCTGCAGTCATCCTAGGGAAGGAGCCTTTCTTTGCTCTGGATTTTCAGACCAGGAAGGTGGATTAAAGATAAGAAGCGATTGCAGGGACCTCATCAGACCAGGACTCAAAGCCGGGTCTCCCACTTCTGCCAACCGCACAAGTACCCTACAAGTTCAAATGCATCATGGGAAAGTCAGGCAGGTGACTTCTCCACTGAGAGAATGACATGCTTGTTCAGACTACAGGAGTCTTAAGACATGATCTGCTTTGCCCAGGGAAAAGAATTGTCAGCCACTCACCTGAGATTTACCCCCATCCCCCACTGTGTGGATGAACTCATGAGAACTCTAATTTCTAATTAAGATAGAAATTACACATTGTCTTTAGCTGTGTGTGTTGAAACAGTCTAAATAGAAATACATTTTTTTTAATAAACAAAACTGCAAATTCCAGTTAGATCAGCTCTAACTACAATCTCTTCAGCTAAAATGTATCCATTTTGATATCAACGTATCAACAACTCAAGAGAGGATGCAAAACACTGCATGTGAGGATTATCCGAGAGAAACTGTTTCTGCAAGGAAGATAGAGAAATGTGACACCTGGGTTTTATAATCCTAAAGCTGCTTTCTTTACTTGTTCTACTAAATCAAGGCTCTTCATGCTACTTACTACAGGGGGCCACACGGATTCAGCAGTCCCCAGCACTGCCCGGGTCACCTCTCCACCTAGAATGTGTATAATGCAATCTGCTAACTCTCCTACTGCCTCAAGGATGACCTGGAGTCATCCTTACAAATACAGGTTTATCTTCATTCACACAATGTGTATTTACTAAAAATAGATGTACCTTTCATTTTATGTTCCCTTTTTTGCAGTTTCTAAAATTACATCCATAAAACATTGGGCAGCCCGGGGAAAGACACCAGGATGCTACTTCTCACATTTCAGACTACGGTCTTGCCTCGGCCCTCCGGCACTTTGGCTTGGTTTTTCATGAAATAATTTCGAAGACCATTGAATTTGATGCATGACTGGTCAAAGCGCTTGCTGAACTGGATTATAGGAATGTCGAGTTGCCTGTGCTATTTTTTTTTTCTTTTCTTTTTTTTTTTCGGGGCTGGGGATTGAACCCAGGACCTTGCGCTTCCTAGGCAAGCGCTCTACCACTGAGCCAAATCCCCAACCCGCCTGTGCTATTTTTGAAGGGAGGGAACTTCCTTGAAACTTGGTGACAGACAATGCCGTAGTCTACCCGGTGATGATAAGGCTGTTTTCTGGGTATCTACAATGCAATATTCCCTCTGGGGACATGGTAGAACCATGTACCAGGGAGACTCCTACAGCATCCACTGCCCCATACAAGGAGGATAATAAGTTACTAAAAGAGGAGATGCAGCTGGCTTCAGATCTGCAGAATAAGAAATTCAAAACCCAGAGCTGTCCTGGAAGCATGAACAGGAGAATCGTAATGAAGCAGGAGAAAACAGCAGAGTTTCTTGAAGGCTTGAGGCTGCAGGAGAAGTCAAGGCTTAGTTGAAGAAAAGATCCCTTCAGGATCAAAGGCCTCTTTCCAGAAGATCCAGGGAGTGACTGTCAACCTCCTGGAGGGCTCGGAGACTCAGATTCCTGCACAGGACCTGGCCCTTCCTCCCAGCATGAGAACTCTTGGGATGGGATGCTTGCCAGCTGGCCACATGCCTTTGACCAGTTCTGCTTAGCTTTGTCTCCCCTTCCAGGCATTGACCTCCAGGTCTTCATCAACAAAAGCTGTAGATCAACTGCCTGAAGGGTCCTTCCAGCAGCCTGGGATCTGAGGTGGGCTAGAACAAGAAGCTGGAGAGGCAGGCAGAGGAAAGTTCACTCCAGGCCTTATCTGGATTCAGTGTAGGGGTTTAAACAAAAGCTTGGGGCCATCGCTAATAACGTCTTTGTAGATGAGCCCACCAAAACACTGTCAGGAGACCACAAATGGGGAAACACAAGGAAAGGAGAACAAGACTATGGAACCTCTGGCCTTAAAGCCTGGTGCAATTCAGGGGGAACTACCTCAAGATTTTTCTGGGAAAGAATTTACAATGGAATGCTACATGGAAGGCCGTGCCTATGTATGTCCTGGTGGTCATCCAGTCCAAGCTGTCACACAGTTCCTGTGATGTCGAAAGACCAAAGAACAGGGGAGTACCTTTTTAAACACACTTATATTAAATCACCAGAACTCAAGTGTGGTGGTTTGAATATGCTTGGCCCAGGGAGTGACACTATTAGGAGGTGTTGCCTTGTTTTAGAAAGTGTGACACTGTGGGAATAGGCTTTAAGACCCTCATCCTAGCTGCCTGGAAGTTAGTCTTCCACTAGCAGCCTCCAGATGAAGCGGTAGAACTCTCAGTTCCTCCACCCCCATGCCAGTCTAGACACTGCCATGTTCCCACCATGATGATAATGGACTGAACCTCTGAACCTGTAAGCCAGCCCTAATTAATTGTTGTCCATTTAAGACTTGCCTTGGTTACAGTGTCTGTTCACAGCAGTAAAATCCTTACTAAGACACCAAGCATAAAACACAACCTATGAGACTATAGTAGTTAATCTTTTAGTGAAAACATGAGAAAAATTAAGGGGGTGGGGTAGGGAGGTGGGAAATTGTCTTTCTTTTGTATTGCTATGGCAAAACACCATGACCAAAGTTAACTTATAAAGGGAAGCATTTAATATGAAGGCTTATCATTCCAGAGGTTAGAGACATACCTTGTCCAACAAGGCCACATATTGCCTAATCCTTCCCAAACATTTCCACCAACCGGGGACCGAGCATCCCAATACATACACCCATGGGGGCAATTCTCATTCAAACCACTGAAATTTTTTCAAATGGTAAGAGCCTGCAAATGTAATATGCTATGTGTGAAATAAAAGTCCCACCAGAGATGAGCTAGAGAGATGGCTCAGGGGTTTTGAGTACCAGCTGTTCTCCCAAAGGATCTAGGTTCAGCTTCCAGCACCAACATGGAAGCTCGGAATTATCTAGAACTTCAATTCTAGTAGAGCCATCCCCCCTCTTCTGGCCCTGTGGGCAGTGCATGCATGTAATGCATATACATATATGAAGGCAACATGCTAGTACACATAAAGGAATAGTAAATAAATATAAAAACAAAAGTATACATATTACACTTATGTATATACATATATACACATATATGTATATAAATACATGTGTGGAGTATGTATGTATGTGGGTATATGTATGTGTATGTATATGTGTATCTGTGCATGTGTGTGTGTGTGCACGCATGTGTGTACACCATGGGGCACAAGTGTAGATCAGAGGACACCTTTTAAATTGGCTCTCTTCTTCAGCTAATGAGACGCCAAGACCAAACTCAAGGTGTCAACACATGCTTTGTAAACACATGCTTTCACCCACTGGAACATCCATTTTCTGTAACAATTGATTTTTCTTATTTATGGGTGTATGTTGTTCAATGTAGGTGCTGGGAACAAACCTGGGGTCCTCTGGCTAACCAGGAAGTGTTCCTTACCTCAGAGTCATCCCTCTGGTCCTGAAAAATCCATTTTTAATGAAAGTCTCACCTCCAGACATATCTGGTCAAGAAGAAGTAATTATTTTTGGGGGAGGGGAGATAACAAACCCAACAGCAACATGAAAATGGTACAGACACAGCAAACGGGAAGAGCAGAGATGCCTGACAGTGGTTTGAATGAGAATGGCCCCCACAGGTTCATATAGCTGCATGTTTAGTAACCAGTTAGTGGAACTGCTTGGGAAGGATTAGGAGGTGTGGCCTTGTTGGAGGGGGTGTGGCCTTGATGGAGGGGGTGTGGCCTTGATGGAGGGGTGTGGCCTTGATGGAGGAGTGTGGCCTTGTTGGAGGGTGAGGCCTTGTTGGAGGGGGTGTGGCCTTGTTGGAGGGGGTGTGGCCTTGTTGGAGGAGGTGTGTCATTTGGAGTAGGCTTTAAGGTTTTAAAAGCCCATGTTGCAGCTTGGGTTTTATTGCTGTGTAGAGACACCAGGACCCCAGCAACTCTTCTAAAGGAAAACATTTAACTTGAGCTGGCTTACATTTCAGAAAATTAATCCATTGCCATTATGGCAAGATGCACAGTAGCACTCAGGCAGACGTGATGCTAGAGAAAGTTTTACATCTGGATCGTCAGGCAGCAGGAAGAGAAAGGAGAGACACTGGGCCTGGCTTGAGCATCTGAAACCACAAAGCCCACCCCCAGTGACACATTTCCTCCAGCTCCTCTAAATAGTGCCACTACCTATGGGCTTATGGAGGCCGCTGTAGGCCTTCAAACCACCACTGGTCCACCAGGACCAGTCTCATGGGCTGCCTGCTGGTTGGGATGTAAGTTCTCAGCTCCTGCTCCAGTACCATGGCCTGCTTGCTCCCATGATGATCATGGACTAACCCTCTAAAACAATAAGCAAGCCCCTAATGAGATGCTTTCTTTTATACATTGCCTTGGTCATGGGGTCTCTTCACAGCAATGGAACAGTAACTACAAAAGCATCCTAGCGAGAGAGCAAGAAAGATGGCTGACAAAGATGTGGCTGAGGGAGGCACGGCCTTCCAGGGCTGCTCTTGAGCTCTGTGCTAAAGAAATTGTCAATGCAAGAAGAAAGCAGTTCTGAGATTGGCGGTCTCCACAGTAGTGTCAGACTGCCCTCCGGCTTCCAGGGCCAGCAGCTCTCTCTCCAGTCCCCCACCACGGACTGCATAGAGATGCGCATTATGATACCCTCATTTCTGTTTATTCCAAAAAGATGGCCTTTGCCCAGCTCTACTATAGGGCAGCTAAGGTACAGTCACACCCTCAGTGTGGACCAAGGCTCTCCCAACTCCTCTACCCACAGGCATATTTGTGCTTCCACAGGAGGAGGACCTGGATTGTGTGAGCTGAACCAGTCTTCTTTTTCCCCAGGTATCCCCTCAAGAGACAATGACACTTAACAAGAATAATAAAAGGCACTTTGTATTTGATAAAAGTACTTGATGAAAAAGATGGTGAGCCTAAGAGAAACATGTATGGAACTAACTCTTGGGATTATGGCTGAAGCATCAAATACAGGAACACAGAATGGAGTTATGAATTTAGGAAGGACATTCTACACTCACTTGGGGATGAGCTTAACAATGCAGCGACGCTGAGGAATGCTAATTCCTCTAACCTGAGGACCTCGGGGAACTAAGAGCGAGCAGTCTGAGGCATCGATGAGAATTCCGTGAATTTCTTTGATGCTCAAACCTGTCTATTGATAATGCTGATCCAATATCACCAGCTCAGGAGAAATGCTTATTTCATAGTCTTTTTCCTATCATTAATATCGGTCAAGTCCAAGTAACACCAATCCCTTCTTTGTGCACACAAAGCACAGGAGAAGAAGGATCCTGAAGGCACTTGCCGTGGAAACTTCTCGTTTCTTTGGAAGTCGGTTATGTCGAATGATGGTTTTCTGGGGTGCGCAGGAGAAAGGATGTTTCTATAGCAGACATATGAAAGGATGCATTATGTTCAGAAGGAATATAAATATGACCCCACAGAATATTGGATCACTTTACTCCACCTCGCTATTCTTTGCTAACAACACACATGTATGGGTTCACCTTACATAGCATTGTTGAGTTCCATTGAGAGAAACTTGCCAAGAACTGATTGCAAAGTTCCTGGGTTTCTTGTGGTGTCTGCCTGCCTAGAGGCCTGGTCTGCAGCTGCTGGTTCATATTTGGTGTTTGCTATGGGACTGAACTGCTGCCAAAAAGATTGAGCTCACCCCCAAAGAACTACTGTTAAACAGGTCCACTTCCCCTGTATCCTAATCACTTTTCTCTTCCCCTACCTCTGCTGGGTAATGGGTAAGAGAAGTTGAATGTTTATTACAATAGGCTGAAAAAAATTATGACAACAGGTACTATTACAAGACTTTTAGTAGTGGGTAGCATGGTGCAGTCAGGAGAGCTCAATAGGGATGCTGTTTTCAACCGGCTTGATCTGGAACAAGAGAAACAGCCTTTCCCGTGGCATCCAGATAGGAGACCCTTCCCAAGCAGTACCCTGCTCCAGTGGAAATGGTAGCCAGGAGCTAGAGAAGAACACCGTCGGTGTGTCCTCACCAGGATAGCGCATGCATAAAACAAACTGCTTCTGTAGATTTTTCCCTCTTCCTCATAAATGGGAAGAGTGCACCAGCAGGATAATTCAGTCAGTTAAGGACCCTGCCATCTAGCCTGATGACATGAGTTCAATACCCGGGATCCAGGAGGACAGAACTGACTTCAGAGTTGTCTGATCGCTCCATGTGTGCCTTAGCACATATGCTGCATGAGAGAGAGAGAGAGAGAGAGAGAGAGAGAGAGAGAGAGAGAGAGAGAGAGACAGAGACAGAGACAGAGACAGAAACAGAGACAGAGAGACAGACAGAGACAGAGAGACAGAGAGAGAAAATGACAGAAGGAAGGAAACTTTAAGTTGGGGAGCAACTTACCTCAAATTAAGGTAGGTATACTTCAGTATATCACTATTTTTTAAATATAATATTTTATTAAAATTATATTAATATTTATTAGTATTTTATTAATTCCTTGAAAATCACATGTAATATATTTTGATTACAGTCAGGACTTCTCCTACTAACTCCTCTCAGATTCAACCTTGGCCCCTTCCAACGTCATGATATACAGACATAGATACAGATACAGACAGATCTATAAATATGATCACCAATTTGTGCTGTTCATTGTTCATACACTCATGGGTATGAAGCCATCCTTTGGAGCGTTGGTCTAACTGCCAGAAGCCACGCCCTTAAAGAAAATTGGCTCCACCCATTCCTGAAGCTATCAATTATCAACAGCCCCTCAGTTGGAGTGGAAGTTAGTAAGTCCTTCCCAGCTCCATGTTGGAATGTCGGCTGGATTGATCTTGTGCAGATCTTGTACGGGCCACCAGAGCTGCTGTGAGTATGTGAGCATTTCCAGAGACAACGGTTGAGTCCGGTCCTTTCTGACCTTTGGCTATTACAGTTTTTCACCTCCCTCTCCTGGAATGTTCCCTGAGCCTTGGGAGGAGGGGTATGATTCAGATACCCTATGTGCCTTAGGGCGCCAAAGATACCATCCCCTGCACTTTGACCAGTCAGCCTTACACGGTTGTTTACGCTTACCTTTTCTTTTCTATATTTACTCCCCAAAGAACTGGAATTTGCCTGGCCCTAGGGAGGGAATGCAGTCTTCCCCAGATCTGCCTGACAGACAGAGAAACCAGACCCACTGGCTGATGTGGAAAAGACACATGTCTGAATCTGCTGCTCTCTCATTATAGACCACAGAGAACTCTCCCCTCCCAAAATGCTGATTTAATACATAGACAAAGAAAACGATTTCTTCATGTGCCAAGAGGTCAAGTTGTACCCAACACCGCAGTAAACTTGGCGACAAATTCCCTCAGAAAAGAAGTTTTTCCTAGTGGGAAAAGTGGGCCGTTTGCCTCTTTGTTGAGAATTTTTAAATTTGGTGGTTTTTATTTTTCAGTTAATATAAAGTTACCACCAATTTCCTGAAAATCCAAACATGATTTTTGAAACCCTGAAATTACGTTGACAAAGAAATATTACAAGTTCACTTCAGCATCAGGGTAAAGTGAGAAAAAAACATTAGTATCAAGACTCCTAGACCAAGACTGTTCTTTTTCCCAATTCTGGCTTTGAGTAGAGAGAGGCAAAATGGTGATGGGTCTATATACATGCCGGGATACAGGAGGGGTTGTATTTAAAACAAAAATAAACTCAACTATGTCAGCGTTGCAAGAATTTAGAGCCAAAGACCACAGCTAAGGCATGCCAAAAATCTTATGCTAACCAGAAAGGGCTTTCAAACGTTCCCAGAATGAACATATTTATCATAATGATCATAGGCTCCAATTTAAGTAGCCTCTGGCACCTGAGGAGAAACAGTGACCTAGAAAGCCCTGCGAGGGTAGCAGGTCACAGAGAGCGCTCACTACCCATTAGTGGCTGAGGGTCAGAGTCGGGGTGGCAGAGGTGTAATTAAATATAGCCCAGGCTTGCCCAGACTCCTGTGTGGATGAGCGTCAACAGTCACGGGCTTTTCCCATGATGACGCGTAGGCTGCACAATTGAGGGCCTTCAATAACCGTCTCCTGCCATGTGGCAGACACTGTTCTAGGGCCTGACTGAGGGAGGAGGCTTCCGTAGCTGCCCAGGAGGGACCTTCTCATGACGCTGACTGGAGTGAAGAATCTCTTAATGGGAAAGACAAACACCTCTGGACAACCAAGGCCAGCCATACTTAAATGTGGCAAGTGGTGTTGGCATTTGCAACAGCCAGCTCTTTAGCTAGTGATTACAGGTGGATGATCAGAAGGTGGGAACACGGGCCAGCAAGAGAACAGATATTCTAACTGTGTCCTCGGGGACAGGCTCAGCTGATGGTGTCAGGGATGATGCCTGGAGATGGGAGAGACTTCCCAAAGAGGGACGGTCCCTATCCATGTCACCTCTAAGAGCAATCTCCATGTGAATGTACTGTAGGCATCTGCGTTTAAACCACTGGCTTCCGGGAATGCCCGAGGAAGGAGACATCAGCATAGGGGTCACCGTTTTTAATGTAAGAATCACATTTGTCCTGGTGGGGAGGAGGAGGTTGGTGGACTGAGGCTACAATATCCATGTGTTCATGCAGGGGTGTGGTCAAGGCTGCAACCATTATTCAAGGGCTTACAGACCTCTCCCAGCATTCCCTATGCATAAGACCGTTTCAAAACCTTCTCTTCTCAGGAATTCATTAAAAAGAAAAAAGACTCATAGGTACTGATTTTTTTACCAATGACAGACTTTAGTCAATCTTCCAGCATATTTAGAAGTGTTGAATAGTATTAAGAAACCATGAATGAGGGTTAGAGAGATGGCTCGGGGGTTAAGAGCACTTGCTGCTCTTCCAGAGGTCCTGAGTTCAGGTCCCAGTAACCACATGGTGGCTCACAACCATCAGTAAGTAGTTGCCGGTGATCCAATGGCCTCAGTGCCTCTGGGGGCAGCTGCACAGATGTGCTGCATGTGTGTATACATGCATACATAGACACAGACACACTGACACACACACCTACACACACACACACACACACACTCTCTCTGTCTCTGTCTCTGTCTCTCTCTCTCTCTCTCTCACACACACACACACACACACACTGTCTCTCTCTCTGTCTCTCTCTATCTCTCTCTGTCTCTCTCTCTCTCACACACACACACACACACACACAGAAACACATATACATAAAAATCTTTAAGGGGTTGGGGATTTAGCTCAGCGGTAGAGCGCTTGCCTAGCAAGTACAAGGCCCTGGGTCTGGCCTCTTCAGCTCCAAAAAAAAAAAAAAAAAAAAAAAAAAAAAATCTTTAAGTAGCCATTAACTGATATTGCCCAGTCTGCTGCTAAACTAATTTAATATGGTTTTAAAGATATTTAATGCAAATTGCAGTCCCCTTTCAGAGAAACTTCGCTGAGAATCTTTTTTGTAGTCCTAGAGTATGAAAATCATTTCTGAACTTACCTGTGTAAGAACTTTAGATCTTTAGGGGCTAGAGAGATGTCTCAGTAGCTAAGACTTACTGGCTGCCCTTCTAAAGGACCTAGGTTTTCTTCCCAGCACCCACAGGGCAGCTCACAATGACTTACTATGTCCTCCAGTTCCAGGGGATCTGACGCCTGGCCTTCACAGGCATCAGACATGCACATGATACACAGATGTGCATGAAAATACAAAGTAACAACAGGAATAACTCATATAGAAAACAAATCATTGAAAAATGAAAAAACAAAATTCAGATATATAGACATTCCGCATTCTCAGAGAGAGGCAAACACACAAAACTGAATGAGAGAGAGAGAGAGAGAGAGAGAAAGAGAGAGAGAGAGAGAGAGAGAGAGAGAGAGAATGAGAGAACATTTCAATCTCGTATATATTAAATTCTTACTCTCCCACTGGAAATTCCCCTTTTCCTGGTAAAATCCAGTTGTCTTGTATTGAAATCCAGCATTTTTAAGACAGAGCCAGGGAGGTCAGGGCTGCTGTTTTTATCAAATGCTTACCTTTCTCAAGCCCACACACCCATACCCGCCTCACCTCCTGCCTCAGAAGTCTGCTAAGTTCTACCAGCCTAACATTTCATCTTGCCCAACAACCTTCTGAGGTCGGCCCTCCTCTAGAGCAACCATGTTCCTTGAGATGGTCCCCATGATCTGAGCTTTTCGACCTCAGGAAGGCAGCTGTGAAGCGATCCGTGGCCACGGGTATATCTTTAACGACTTCACACCGAGAAGGCCCATTACGTTCACCCAAAAGGCAGAAAGCAACTGCACGGTATTAGCAGCCTACAGTGAGAAGGCTGAAGAGCTAATTGGTGCCTATGAAGTGTAATGAAAAACATTATCTGAGGATCTCAGAAGGACTCCATGATGAAGATGCTCAACAGGGGGCTGGAGCAATGGCTTATGGGTAAAGCGCTTGTAGTACAAACATGAAGACCTGTGTTGGAACCATAGAACCCATGTAAAGCCACACGCGGTGACCTGTAATCTCAGTGATGGGAGCAATATGATAGAAGCAGAGACAGGAGGATCCCTGAAGCCAGCCTGAAGTGTAAAGATACAAATATACACTTTTTTATCTTTAAAAAAATTAGATTAATTTTATGTGTATGAGTGTTTTGCCTGTATGCATGAGTGTGCACCTCATGCAAGCATGGTCTCTGTGGAGGTCAGAAGAGGGTGTTAGATCCCCTGAGATTAGATCCACAGATGGTTGTGAGCCACCCTGTGCATGCCAAGAATCAAACCGGGATTCCCTGGAAAGGCACTCAGTGGACTAAACTGCTGAGCCATCTCCTGCTCCAACCCCTCGTAATTTTTATTTTTAACTTTGCTCGTTCAAAACTGCAAAGCCTTAAATTTAACGGGGAAGGGAAAACATATGTATAGCACTGAAAGTTCTCCTAATTAAAACCATTATTACACAAGAAACACATTCTAATCCCTCGGGGATATAAGAAAGATAACACAGATACATTTTTAAAAGGCATTGACAAATGGAAGAGCGAGGGGAAGGACTGAAGAACTATAGGTTTGCAACCCTATAGGAAGAGCAACAATATCAACTAACTGGACACCCCAGGGCTCCCAGGAACTAAGCCACCAACCAAAGAGTACACATGGGGGGACCCATGGCATATGGAGCAGAGGATGGCATTGTTGGGGATCAATGGGAGGAGAAGCCCTTGGTCCTGGGAAGGCTCAATGCCCCAGTGTAAGGGAACACTAGGGCGGTGAGGTGGGAGTGGGTGGGAAGTTGGAGAAGCACCCTCATAGAAGCAGGGAGAGGGGGTATGGGATAAGGAGTTTATGGAGGGGAAACCGGAAGGGAGGCAACATTTGAAACGTAAATAAATAAAATAACCAATTTTTAAAAAATCTATATGAAAGTGGGTTTTGCCACCCTCTAAGAATAAAGGGCATCTCAATGTAGAGCTCCCTGTTAAGTTAGCAGTACCAGAAAAATATTATTTTTAGTTAATTATTTCTGCCTTATAAAAATGGGGGGAAGGGGGGGCTCTGTTATGTAAAGCATTATGTTGGGGGGTTGTTATAGAAAGCTAAGTGTAAATGATGACTCCAGCTAAGCCACCGTCCTGGAATAGAGGGACATCCGGAGCAGAAAAAGACCACTCAAATGTGACTCCAAGTGATCTCATGCATGGCTTTGCAGTGGCCCTGCCCCATAGCCTTTGATGCCCTAGGGCTGAAAAAAAGTAACGTAGATTTCTCTGTTACAGGCAGGAAGGAGGATCCAGACAGATGGGTCAGATCACACCTATCTTGTCTTTCAAAAAAAAAAAACAAAAAAAACAAAAAAACCAAAAAACAAAAAACCCGAAAACAATACAAACAAACAAACAAAAAAACCCCACCAACAACACAGGTGCCCAAGGCACACAAAAATTCTTCCTTTTTTCCCTTCACTGTAAGAATCTTGTTTTTCACTTTGTAAAACGCCAGGAGATGGTGTGACTCCCCATTACATAAGTCATAAGTTATGAATTTCCTAGATTATGCAATCCTTCAGAACCATGGCCACAGTCATTTTCTTCAACTGATAATGTTAAGTCCCCCACCCCCCACCCCAGGGAAACATGCATAAGTTATGAGGTGTTTGGGCTTGGAACATCTGGAAATTGGCTTACTAAGCGCTGGCGGGCTGTTATATAAGACGTCCTTCCATTCATGGAACTCTTACTCCAGAAACGTGAGCTCGCCTGCTCCCGTCTTAAAGTCACAAGCAACAACTTAAACGACAACCACGGCAATACTGTTTCCAGCTTACTGAATTCTTAGTCTTCGACGGGTTTCGTTTTATCTGTCCAAAGAGTATGATTTGATTTAGTCAAGCTCCCCTGATGAGGATGAACACTGCTCAGTCATAGACTAAATATGCACCAGGGACCCACAGACACGGCCATCGCTCAGACCTTAACCGATGCACACCCTCTCCTCCACACCATGGCGACATGGAGGCAAAGGGTTTGTCTTGATCAGTAATGAGTGGTCAGAAAAGTCGGAAAGAGCCCAGTTATCCTCAGAAATGCAGCTACGAATTCACACGGGCTTCGGCTAGCCGCTCGACTCCATTTGGAGAGGTTTGTACTCACCACACCTTCTGGAGATGGGGTCCTGAGGCATCTGAAGTTCCCCCAGGTACTCAAACATCCTCTACTAGAGGCCCATCACTTCTCAAGTAGATTGAAGTTTCTCCTCTCTACCTCAAATCTAAAACGTTCTTTCTACCCTCCCCTCCTTTTCAAACTCAGGGGAATAAGTCACATCTGTTTCGTCAAACAGCCAAGGACCTGATACAGACCAAACATTCATTCGGGCTCACATCTGGCAGGATTGGTGGCTTCAGTCATGAGATGTTTGACCCCTAGCTGAGGGGTTACTGAAGCTACTCTATGTCCCAAGCAGAGGCCACATGTCCGTTGAAGGACTCAGCACGGGCGGTACTTCTACCTCAACACCAGTAACCTTATCGTCACACTTGTAAAGGGGAACTTGGAGCAAAGAATTTCTTTCAGAGTTCATGTCTGCTCTGCAGTCTCTCAGTCCAGAAGCATACTCAAAAGTCTCTTCAGGAAAAGCAAGAACAAGATCATAAAATAAAAACACACCCACCTCACATCAATACCCTGTGTCAACTCTATGCCGCCTACCATGTTTGCCACAGGAACCTTTGAATACTAGCTGAACTGAACCCTTGTCTTTGCCACAAGGGTCCTTGGAGATCCTGTTCCCACAAAGCCTTTCTCCAAGGCTCATGACAATTTTACTCCCCTACAATGCTTCTATGGACAATGGAGCTCAATGCTTTCTGACCAAAACAAAGTTTCTAAAGAACAGTGTTTTAGTCATTTAATTCATGTGATTGACGGTGACCACATATATGAACTCTTTAACCAAAATGTATTTAAATGTAAACTCATTTCAGTTGAATTAAGAACAGTCTAACAGGCTTTGGAGCCAGAGGGCGGGGGGAATAGAGGTGATTTTCTTGTCTAAAATGGGGGTCCAATGTAGAATGCCAGACAAACAAAAACTAAGGCTTCACTCCTAGGATGAGGTAGATGGGACCACCCCGGCGTGGTTGCCTTTCCCAGCCGGATATCAGTTCTCAAGGCTGAGCGCCTGAGGTTAAGACTGCTCATGGAAACTGGATGGTTTCACTGCAGCCTTCCGTGAAAAGCCGTCTTCTTGCCATATCTCTAGGACTCACATCCAACAATGAGTTTCCAAAGACCAGGAGGATGTTCCTGTCACCACAGGCAAGAACAGCAAAATGAGGGAAATCAAATGTTTATCGCCATCAAGTAACTTCTTCGGATTCCCCACGGAGCGCACTTAAGAAATAGATCGAGAGAAACGGAAATATTTCCCTAACTTGGCTCAGACGGCTCATTGTGACATTCAGGAGAGTTGACAGGCGTGATCTGATGGCTGGTCCCCCACGCCCACCCCCCAACCTCCATGATTAATCATCTGTGGGTTCTATTCTGGCAGGAACCGTGTCCAAATTGCATTGCCAAGGGCCTGGGAGCTTTGAGCCACCTGGGCGACACCCAAGGACAAGAGCTCAGGAACTCTCTCTGCTCACACGCCGATGAGGTTTTTTTCCTGGAATGCTGAAGTCAGGGCTTTTAGACCCTCCCTCTCTTGATTCTCACTATAGTGTATATTTTTCTTCTTGTTGACAACAATCTAATGTGCCTGGAAACCACTCCGCGAGCCTATGTTCCACTTGGGAACACCTTAATACTTTTGCAGATGGCTTGGAGCCTTTCGTTTTTTTAAAACCAGCCATGAACTCTAAATCATCTTGCCATATTTCTGCACTGCTAGAGAAAACGCACTGGAGGTAACCACACTCATTTTGTTTTGTTTTGTTTTTTTTTCTCAAGACCACAGAGCTGTCAATGAACAAGGACTCAGTGAGTTCATTAGCTCAAGGAAGGTATCCGGGACACTCACATTCGTTTCGGTTCCTTCCAGAAGACCTGAAGACAGGAGCCTTGGTTGGCTTGTGTCACATAGGACAGTGAGTTCAGAAGGCAGTCATAGGAGCACAGGTCAGACTGGGAATGTCACTGAGACCAATGAAACGCTAATGATGTTCAGGACATACAGCAGTCGCTGCTAGGATTCAATTCCCCCCGAGCACACAGAGATGTGAACAGTGTCTTCAATTGCCCTACAGAGGGAGTGGACGGGGCTCCAATGTTTCCCTTGTTGAAGGCTACCCTTGGATACTCAAGAGCTAGAATCTTCATGCACATTCCAGGCTGTTGTGGCTCAAAAATCATTCCCTCAGGGCTGCCAAAGAGCCCAGGCAGGTCTACAGAGACCAATACTAGATAGGAGGTATCAGTATGCACAGGAAATAGCTATCTTGGAGTTGGCGGTACTCGGAAGCTGGTCCCGGGGCAAAGTCACAGCGTCACCAGTGTGGGCAAGCAGCCAACTACGGGCTCGATCAAACTGACCTGGTCAGCTAATTCTATAAAGTTGTATCTTGAGTCTCAGGGCCTCTGAGACCTATGGGGTAGAGGAGACTTTCGTGGGCTCATTGCCTTTCAAGGCGTAATCAAGGTTTTCTCTTTTCCATGCCCTCCCTCTTCAAGACACATGTCTTCCCCTCAGGGTTGTTTCTTCCACCGCTTCCATTATTCAAATTCATCCCACCTTTGCAGATCCATACTAAGTATAAAAACCCTAAAAATACCTCCCTTGGTTGTGGCCCCCACTTTCCTCCTCTTCAAAGCTAGAAGTGGCGATGGCAAATTTGGACATTTTAAAGCATTTTCTTAAGTGAGAAGAGCAGGAATCCTCAGCCCCAAGGGCAGACACTAAGATGCGTGTTTTGTAAACTCCTTCAGCTCACTAGAGTAGCCACTCAGCAAAGCACACCCACGGCAACTGGAGGAAAAGGAGCCACGGGTTCTTCCTATCTCTATCCCAACAGACAGAGGTTACTTGGGTTTGCCCTGGGCGATTCTGACAAGGGGTAGGCAGCGGACAAGTTTAGGTTGGAAGCACCCAAGGAAATATAGGCAATTCATTAGTGATATTAGCAGATTTAATCTAGGATGGAGAAGAAAGCTGGCCTGAAGTCAGAACAGGCAAGGGAGCGATAGTTACTCATGGCGGTCATGAAACAGAGGTTGACGTTTCGTTGAAAGAGGTGTTGTCGCCTTAGTCTTGTGTCTAGTGGACTCAAGCACATCCTCTGGTGGCTTATCTTTTGCTGAGGTAATTATTTTCAGTGGGGAACACTAGCGTCTAGACGCTGAGACTGTTTCCTACCTTCTTCACAAGTGTGGTGGTTTGAATATCCTTGGCCCAGGGAGTGGCACTATTAGGAGGTGTGGCCTTGTTGGAGGAAGTGTTTTACCCTGGGGGTAGGCTCTGAGACCCTCCTTCTAACTGCCCGGAATAGTCTGCTCTTGGCTTCGTTTGGATAAAGATGTAGGACTCTCAGCTCTTCCAGGAAGTCTGCCTTCCAAGCCTGCCTGGAGGCTTCCGCCTTGATGATAATGGACTGAGCCTCTGAACCTGTAAGCCAGCCCCAATTAAAGGTTGTCCTTATAAGAGTTGCCTTGGTCATGGTGTCTGTTCACAGCAACAGAAACCCTAACTAAATCAAAAAGTCATCTGAAAGATACCAGAATAACCTAAGTCACGAATATATTAGCTTCTAGTCTATCCTAAATCTAATGATTAGGCAAACAGCTTAAACCCTAACTTGTCACTTCAACTGCTTTTCAAGTACTGGGCATGTGATATCAATAAGATTCTATACACAAAAGGAAAGGCAAGAATCCAAGAGACTCAAACCTGATCAGTAAATACACCAAACGTTAGCCCACAGCAGGAGCTGAGTTAAATGTGGAGACAAAGTGTTCACCCTGTCTGCAGTCTTGGGAGAAGCCACCTGTGATAGCAAGTGTCAGTAGAGGCTGCTTAAAAAAGGAGGTGGGGGCTGGGGACTGAGATGTTGCTTGGTGACACAGTGCTTAATGAATCTCTAGGCCCTGAAGTCAACCTCTGGTCACACACACACACACTTTACAATATTAAAAATAAATATGTTTAAAAGTGACCTTACTTTTTTTTTTAATGTCTGTAAATTGCCAATGGTATAAATCCTGTGAGATACTCACCCAAGAGAAAGCTTGGGAGGGTTGGGTGGAAACACACTCACTGGGTTATAAAACAAGGGAAATCAAGACACAGTGGTTGACCGCAAATATTAATATCTTCGGTGAATGAAAACGGCCTTTCCTTTCTTCTCCCCTTCTTAGTTTACACAATTCCCAACTTAAGTAGGACAAACCAGGGCTCCCCTTATGCTGGGTCACACCTGAGAGACTGTTTGGACCACACAGAAAAGGCAGGTGGCACATCCCAAGTGGGGAAGGTCAGAAACCGGTGTCCATCCTGGTAAGAAGTTGAATGGTAAGACAAGGGAAACCACTCCCAAACCTGAATGTTCTTAGTTATGAACGTCTCTAGAGAAAAAGATGGGGCAGAGACGGAACAAAAGCCAACCCCAAATAACACACCGAAGTTACTCGTTCTTCACTGGAATATAAGGAATTGGAAACGATTCGGAAACTTTCGCCATTAGAATGGGGAAACAAAGCCCAACAGCCAGAAAGAGAGCCAAGCAATTTATTGGGTATCCTTTCTACCCTGCCAAGAAAACTCTGGAATTTGATGACTCTCGTACAATATTTGTAAGGGCTTCTCATGTCCTGACAAAATAAACACAGACACCCATTTTCATGCTCTTAAAATCGAAGGCCTAACCTTTGGGTAATTTACATTCGCATTCCAAAGTTCTGCATGTTAACACGCACTTTTTTTTTGTTTTAAGCCTTTAAAAATCGACACGCTGCTGTTTAAAGTCAAGCTGCTTCTCTCTGCAGTTTGTACTGGAAATAGTAGGTGGAACGCTTATACCGTCAAGAGGAACAAGTGGTGTGAGACAAAAATGCTTAGGAAACTTCATCCAAGTAGCGAGACTATTTAGAAAGAATGCAAGAGGGACGAGCTACTATCATAAGGAAAGGGTGTAAGCAACAGCCAGGAGGAGGGATCGACGGCTCTCAATAGAACACGAACATTCCACGAACATATGGAAATGCTTGGCCATTCTACTCATTAAGGGCGTCACGGCTATTCCTGGTTGCAACCTTGACTACCTCTGGAATAAACTACAATCCAGACATGGAGGGCACACCTGTGAGCCAGATCTTGAGGCATAATGGTCATGAAAAGCTGAGGTCCAGGCAAGGTAGTGCATGCCTTAAATCCCAGGAGGCTGAGGCAAGGAGATCTCGGAGTTCAAGGTCAACTAGGAACAAAGCACACACCTTTAAACCGGGTCACACCTTCTGCTGGAGGCCTACATAGGACATTGGAAGAAGGAAGACTCACTTTTCTTCACCTGCTTGCACTTACATGCTGGCACCTCTGTTGTAACCTACTTCTACAGAAGACCAGCTGAGACAACTAGCCTTGTGAGACCGAAGAACTACTAGGTTCTTGGACTTCCCATTCACAGCTGTCCATTGTTGGGTTAGCTGGATGACAGACTGTAAGTCATTACAATAAATTCCCTTAATATATAGAGAGAGACATTCCATACGTTCTGCGACTCTAGAGAACACTAAGACAAAGGGTAGAATACAACAATAACAGTACTTTTCACTGGGTATCGGAGGTTGGCCAAGAGCCAAGGAGCTGTCTCTCCCTTCTAGAACTCAGTTCCACATGGTGGAACAGCCGCTTGGAAGACGGATGCAAATCTGGAAAACATTGGAGCTGCTCACATCCTGTAGCCTAGGAATTCTACTTCTGAAACTTCACGGAACCTGAAAACACACACAGACAGACAGATCACTCTGAGTGTAGAAGAAACAGAACTCAGCCTGCTGGCCATGAGACAGATTCGCTGAGTTACGTTACCTGGTCATCCCTTACACGCATACAGTGGCATTTCAAACGGACACAAAAATAAAAGGTTATTTGTGTCCTGACCAGGAAGATCTCCACGCCTTACTCTTCTGAGGACATCTGACTGCAAAACTATGGGTAGAATAAGTCTATCTTCCAACAACAGAAAGACGCAATGTCTATATAAATCGAGTAACCAAAGCCACGCCTACGAGGCTGTGATTTTTATTTTTATTTCAGGCAGAACTTATTTTGCCTTGAGAGTAATCTCTGGCAGCGAGGATAGAAAGGGAACATACCTCCTCATTCCTGAAATCCCTTTAATATCTTTTGATAAGAATGCCTCTGCCTATCCAAGGCCTGTGTAAAAAAAATGCAACAACGAGCTATCAGTCGTTCGGTAATGGCCCCAAAGGGGCACTGGGTAGAAAGTAGACGCCACCACAATTTATGATCTTTAGCTAATGAACAACACCACATAACAGCTCAGTTCTGTCAGCGACTGCCGAAGCCCTTCGTGGGAATAATTTAATTGCTACTGACAGGCCTAATAGATGTCACTAGGATCTATTCCAGCAGTACCATGACTGATGGAGCTGAGGGAGAAACTGGGAAAGGTCCACACAGGATTTGGGAAGCCATTGAAGCTGGGTGCCTACTTCCAGTCTGTGACAACGAGCAGCAGCGCCCCTGTGACAACGTATAATGATGGTCAGAAACCCGTGGGCTTGTCACTTATCAGAGAGACATATGCCAGTAGGGAATGGAAGTCGACAGGCATAAAACCAAAGGACAGAAAGTCTGTCCCAAAGCTCTGAAGCCAAAGTCATGGAGTACGAAATACACTGAGAAGACACAAGTGAGTGATTTTGCACAGTTACCCTTGTCATTCGAACCTGATCACAAGGTAGCTTCTAAAATAGACTGTTCATGCAATATAAAATATATGAACTTCAGTAACTTCTCACCATGAACAAGCTGCATCCTTTCTCACATCAGTTATAGTACACACACACACACACAAACATGCACACACATATACACACACACTCATACACATACACTCACATGCTCACACATACATATATACAAACATAAACACACACACATACATACATGCGCACATACACCATACATATACACACATGCATGCACACCCCCCACACACACATACACACAAACATGCACAGACATGCACACATGCATATACTCGCAACATACATACACACTCACACATGTACACCCTCATGTACACACTCACATATGCATACACACAAACATGAACACACATATACATATACATACACACATGCACATATACAACCATACTTATATACACATCTATGCACACACACACTTCCATACACACAGTGGGACTAGCAATATTCTGTCAAGCAGGTTCTGTCAAGAAACCAAAATGTCCTTTAAAGGGAATATTGCATAGGGCTAACAAGAAAGTGAGTTCTCAATCCCAGAGTAGATATTGAAGAATATCTCTAGGCATCCTGCTAAGTGGAGGACAATCAGTGAAACCAAATGCAATGGATGAGTGGAAGATATGCCTCAGTACTAAGAAAAAAGTCACAAAAGCCCACAGAGGGCACATGAGTGTATATTAGTATCTTACCAAGAGAAGGAAGTCGCTAAGGATGTGCATCTGAAGTCTCCCAGCTGCTTCAGTGCTTGGTAGCTCATGTCTTTTTAGCTATGAGCCCCATGGTGCATGGCTATATCCATCCAGTCACCTCTTAGAGCATCTCTTCATGCTAAGTTTTGAGAGCCATGAACAAAGCCATGTGCGTGCGGGCTTTCCCTGGACGTGAGGCTTGTCTGACTCCCTTAGCCACAGCAAGAAGTGTGATTTCTGAGTCATTATGAAAAGGCTCTTTTAATTCTGCATGAAACTGTCTTCCAAAACGTCCCTACCGCCCTGCAGCCCACCACCTATGACTCAAGCTTCCAGTTGCTACACTGTATCAGCAGCATTTGCTCCTGTCAGGGCTCTGAACTTGAGCCATTCTATCAGGCATGAAGTGGAATTTCATTTAACATACCATTCCCCGAGACATAGATGGTCAGCCTCTCACCATCTGCTCGTCTCCTTTGGTAAAGTATCTGTTTGGATCGTCTGAGTACATTCTGAGCTGTTTGCCGGTTACTGTTGATTCTTTAAGAGTTCTTCCTGTATTGCAGCTACAGTTT
Source organism: Rattus rattus (assembly GCF_011064425.1). NCBI lineage: Eukaryota > Metazoa > Chordata > Mammalia > Rodentia > Muridae > Rattus > Rattus rattus. The sequence continues at coordinate 15,838,311 of NC_046171.1, read as the reverse complement.
TACCAGGTATGCCTTCTGTAGCTATGGCTCCTCACCTCTGGATTGTCTTGTCCCTGCTTTCCCCGTTTCTATTATTTTCTAACATCTCTATTCAATGCCAATGAATGTGCTTCCTAAGTTAATGGAAGATGCCTTTCAAAAAACAAACCAACAACAACAACAAAAAAAATGCCCTATCAGATGTATAATATTACATTTAACAGGATATCTGGAAAGTTAAGAAAATCCTCGCCTCTGTCCCAACAGTGGCCACCACTTATACAGGAGAGAGAGAGGAAGAGAGGGAGGGAGGGAGGAAGGAAGAGAGGGAGGGAGAGAGGGAGGGAGACAGAGACAGAGAGAGACAGAGAGACAGAGAGAGACAGAGACACAGAGAGAGACAGAGACAGAGAGAGAGAGACAGAGAGACAGAGAGAGACAGAGACACAGAGAGAGACAGAGACACAGAGAGAGACAGAGACACAGAGAGAGACAGAGACACAGAGAGAGACAGAGACACAGAGAGAGACACAGAGAGACAGAGACAGAGAGAGACACAGAGAGACACAGAGAGACAGAGACACAGAGAGAGAGAGAGAGACAGAGAGACAGAGACACAGAGAGAGACAGAGACACAGAGAGACAGAGACACAGAGACACAGAGACACAGAGACATACACAGAGACACAGAGACATACACAGAGACACAGAGAGACAGAGACAGAGATAGTTTTTTAGCCAATGCTCCTCAGAACAGTGGTTGCCACTCAAACAGGAAAGACATTATTCTAAACCATGGCTCGACTCTCACATACATCAAGGGTCCTCGTGTCAGCATGATCAACTGTGAGCTGAGGGCTGACTACGTACCAGAGGCAAAACAAGGAGTACGAGGGCTGACTATGCCCTGGAACTCAACCTGCATGATCCTGACCTCTAGAGAACAAAGTACCAACCAAGTCTAACATTCTACAGCTTCCCTTTGCCACATACACAGCATTATAATCTAATAATACGCACGTGCATATGCCCAGCAACAGATGGGGTGAAAGGTCCCATCAGTGTCTCATAACCTGTCTTCTAATCCATCCCGGCAAGGTTACAACTTTCTGACACAGGAGCAGGTTGCACACTGATGGGAATATTTTGATTCTCTTTCCTCTGAATACTGAAGCATCAGCTCTTTGGCCATGTATAGCCCCTAAGACACTTTCCCCAGGAAACAGTAACGAGTGTGTAGTTTCTCCTCATGTGAAGAAGACCTGTCAGATACCTGTTTGCTCTCAGGGGATGCAACCAAAAATAATAAAATCTCAGGGAAATGTTGGCGATGCTCTTGTTTCTTTTGGGAGAAAGAGAAGGGCCAGATGCGATCCTATTTACTTCCAAGCCAGGACACGCCCCCAGTGATCCAGAGAATGCCTGCTGTCCTTGCTGGTCCTGTGGGGTAGCCAATCGTAAACTGTCACCGAAGCCACCTGTGGGGAGACTGGTGCCTGCTACTTTGTCTAACTCTAGAACAAAGTTCCATCCATGCTGACCCCCCAGTCACTTGGAATTGGACACAAAGACTTTAATATGGAACCCCCTTTACCTTCACCAGTCTACGAAGAGATTGATGACCCCATTAAAAGCGAAGAGAAGACTGCAAGGAAAACATTTACCTAATTTAAGAGACAGACCTGTCCAATTTGAGTATGCAGCATAGCCATCCCTCTGCGATAAGTTCTCATTACTAACTGCTTTTATCTCTCTGTTAGGGCAGCTCTAGCCGGAGTTCCATTTGGAAAAGCAAACTTTGTTCAAAATGCTATTCGTATTTTAATGAAGTTTCCTTTAACTTAAAATAGGCCAGAGCTCAGAAAAGCATACTCAGAAACTGAGAAGTCCGCCTGAAGTTATTCCAGGTTAGTAAAACTTTATAGTTTCAAACACTTTAATCCTTAAACACTGGCTTCGCTAGCACAGACCTCAAGCTTTCTCTGTGTAAACTCTTTGGCTGTAAGAGCTTCAGTTTTATATTCTCCCACGCAAAATGAATTCATGCAGGAGAGAAGAAACACGAAGTATTTATTTGTCTTAGCTGTGACTCCCCTGAAGAGAATCTTGGGGTCACTGATTCAGATGCCTGCCTGTTGCTGGGATCTTAAATTTCTCCATTCCTTGTGTCTTAAATGGACCTTCTGCCTTATCCAATAGCCCAAAACACTCTGGGGAATAGTTATAAAAACTCTATCTTCCTCAGTCTACATGAGCGCGTGCATGTGAGTGCACACGAGTGCACACATACGTGCATGCAGGCGAACACACGCAAGCACACAGGCACGGTGTGTCTGCCTGTCTGTGTGCACTTCTATAAACTACCGTGCAGAAAATAACCCTGCTGATATGCTTCCTACCCCCATTCTACCAAGCATTCGCTCAGAGGGGAAAGAAAGAGGGAGGAGGGTGAAGAATAAGAAGACGTGAGCGGGGAAAGGAGAAGACAAAACACTGGATGCTCTTTCGCACAGAGACGCAGGAACCATGCGGATAGCACCAGGTTATCTTCACTGCAAATGTCTCGGGACAACGAAGATGACGGAAATATCTTCTGCAGCAGTGTGGCTCTTAGGACAGCAGGACAAGCAGCATCGTGGTGGTTGAGGGTGGGCGTCAGCTGTGGTTGCCCCTACCCCTTCACCTGACTCCACATCGTCGTCTTAGTGACCAATCATACTTCTCTCTCAGGTGGTGAGTTTTCGTTTCCCAAACTCCGTCTGACCCTTTCACGACCACCATAGGATCTTGTCAAATTACAGATTCCCAGCCGGCCTCTGCCTGGGTCACCACCTAAGAACTGTTGAGAACTTTTCTAGAGAAGAATCTGAATTTTCTAACTGAAGTAAACTCAGGCTCTGGCTTTCTGCCTATGTGCCAGGCAGTAACCGCCAGCGCCTCGGCCAACGTGGCCGAACAGGCACCAGGGCAGCCATTCCGATAAAGCAAACACGAGGGCTTAAAAGATAAGGTTTGGAGGGAGCTACTGGGAGCTAAATTTGGAAAACGCAAAACTGGATTCTGGTAAGAGGAAGGAGGCGGCAGGTAGGATGAGTGGGGGCCGTGAAAAAAAAATGTTTATGTGGACTCAAATATTCAGGCAAAGCACTCTAAAAGCACAGAAAACAAACCCATAGCGGGGTCATTCCTCAGCACAATCCAGGGTATCCACACATCCCTGACCTTCACACCACCATGGGGTTTGGATTCAATAAATCTAGGACATGGCACGGGCCCAGGAACACACAGGCATACTGTAGTCTCTTTCATAATGAGGTCTGGGAATAAGAGAAGGCTTGCAAACAAATAGCCCCCCCCCTCTCTTACAACACGCAGGGACGGAAGGCAACAACAGCCCACCAGATGAGCAGATAATTCCCTTCCCAACCCCCTCCTGCTGTTTAATTTTACTAGCTCCAGAATACAGTGGAAATTCCATCTCAAAATTAAGAACAGGGATGCATACGTTATACGCATATTCCGTTTGATATCAAGAAGGGGCTGAGCAGGATGTTAGGCCAAAAAAGGATCGATCGGCTTCTTGTTTCAATAACAGCCATCGAGCCAACTGAACAGTAAATCCCTCCGAGGCACGCCATCGATCGTCTCTTCCCTGATCTCTCCCGGCATCCGACATCTTCTTCTCCTTGTGTAGTCCTATGTGCAGTCAGAGTACTTCATAAATAATGAAAAGTAAAATGAAGTCCGTTAGACCTGAGCCTGCAGGGGCCAATTCCTAAGCAGAAATCCAGATGTTAACATCAGCCGGGAGAAAGCTGACCCAAATACTCTTGGATGCGCCGCTGAAGCTCTTGTATCGGCGAAGCGTGATCCATCACCAGGATGTGCGGCACAGCGGAGCACCCCAGAGATTCAAGGGTGTCAATGACGGAAGCCATCCCAAAACCACAACACGATACCACTCATCTCCCTGGTCCCCAGCTCTCTAAAGTCCAAAACCACATTTTCAACAACAACAACAACAACAATACCAATAACAAAATTTATCAACAACTGCTCTTGAGAACGGGGGAAAAAAGATCACCATGGCTACAAGAACAAGACATCTGAAATCATCCCAAATTGCCTTAACATTCCTATTTCTTCAGGGTTTCCATTGGGGACTGGTTAAATTTCATTCTCATTAAGCTAGCAATGCAGTTAATTTCATTTCTTAAGTAAAAACACCCAACAACAGGGCATGGGGCTCCGGGGTACGCTCAAGTTTCAAGTTCCTCGCTGCGTCAACCAGGGATTATTTTTTTTAACAGTCAAACAAACGACAGGTGACCCACCGGTTTCTTCCATTGCACAGTGAGGATGAGACAGCCGGACATGTGACAAAAGGTCTCAATTAATTAGGAGCATCCCCTTTAGCATTGAGCACAAACATGGCTTATACAAAGATTTGGAACTACGCATGAAAACGAAGCCTGTCTGATTTCGACCGGTTAAAACTAACAGTCCCGATTCCTTGTCGCCAGGAGCCAAATGAAAAGCAGTAAGTCTGAAGTTTCTATAGGCCTGCCTTGTCTAGTTGAAGACACTCAGACACGGACACACACATCGAACACACCAAATGCTCTGTAACATTACTTCTATTCTACAAGATGGGAACACAAGATGAGACCGAAGGAAATCTAGACTAAGACATGAAAGGGAACTGAGACTCTATGCCAGGTTAAATTGTCACTTAGCAATATGGTCCCAGAAGCTAGAGCAAGAAGACAAACTCAGCAGCAGCAACCATTCGAAGGGCAGACAACAAGACAGAGGGCAGGCCACACAACATGACATGGCTCAGCTTGCAGGAATGCTATATGTGGGGCCGTTTGGTGGCATTTGTATTATTCCCCTATGACTATAGAAATAGCCATTAAGTATTCACAGCAAGATGGCTGAAACTATAGTATATTTGCAAATATATATTTATATATTTATTTTATATATACATATAGTATATGTTATATTTCTTTTTTGTTATTTTTGTTATATTTCTACATATTTATATTCATAATTTTTATTTATATATAAATGTGATATAGAACATATCAATAAATGTTAATATGTAAATATAATGTGTATTCTTAAAATGCACACTGAAAAGGCACATTTGAGAATACCACAGGATCCTAGAAAAAAAACAAGTGAGTCAGTGTTCCCTCCCATCTCTGACCATCTATGGGTAGGCAGTTCTAGGCGTAAGGTACGGAAATGTCTGCTCTAAAATGTAGTTGGTCTAATACTGTCAGGTAGATGGAAAAGATTCATTTGAGAAAGGAGGAAGTCTACAGTTTGTTCACACGAAAGAAGGGCACTATATACAACGTCTCTTAAATCTAGGCTATGACGAAACAAAAAAAACAAAAAAACAAAAAAAAAAAATAAAAAAACACCACCAACAACAACAAAAAAAACCACCTTAAAGTCTAGACAAGGGGAACACAGGCTATGACCCCCATGTAGAACTGCCATTCCTCATGTCTGCTGATCTGACAGACATCCTTCAGAGCACAGGTTACTGTGAAGTCTATTACAGTAATATTTTTATTGTAATACTATTATTTAAACATTTTTTTTCTGCTGCCGCAAATCCACCTATTTATTTTAGTCATGAAAATCCTCCCCAAATACGGTTATTTGACAAGCACTCGAGGACAAAGGTGAACAGAACCGAAGCTTTTTTTTCCCCAGCAATTCCGGAAGCTCACTTTTCAAACATACCTACTCCCCCCGTCCAAATTACCTTTCTTGGATTTGGCCCCGATCTTCAGTTTGGACGGCCATGCAATCTGCGTGTTTGTCTCCTCCATGATCTGAGTCAGGAATCAAGAGAAAAATATTGACTCAATTAAGAACTTGTATTTACAGATAAGATTTTCACACGTTCAAAGGGGAAAAAAATCTTATTTTCGTGTTTCTAGCTTTGTGTTGATACGACAAGATGATCTCAGCTTAAAACAATGCAAACATCTTTCTAAAGGCTCCAGGGAAACGAGGGGATGTGTTTTTCTAAGCCCTGAATCTATTGATAGTATTCAAGTCTCTGTTGTTCTCTCCCTGATTCCAGAATTTTAACAGAAACAAGACATGGACAAGTAATTAACCCAGCTTGTTGCCAGGACCATGAGAGATGCTTGAACTGAATAAAATTCATCAAGATCATCATCTATATACCAGACGTGACTTCTGTAATACAAAACTAAGAGTTAAGCCATACTAAATGAAGATTTCCTCCCATTCCCCACAATGAAACACCCCCCACTCCCCACCCCCACCCTTCTCTCTAGACACATTTGTATTTCATTAAAACTGATGAAATACTTCGAAACACAGCATCCCTTCACAAAGCTTCATTTCCCGTCATCCTTCCCATGGGTGTTTGCCCTAGTTCTGCCCACTCATATATGCAGATAATACCAGCAGAAGGAAAGGAACGACAAGGAGCCTAGTACATAGTGTCAGGGAAAGTGGAGGTGGCCGTGACGAGGCAGAAGTCACAGACCGCAGCACAAGTGAAGCCACAAGTGATCGGAAAGGCTCAGAGTCTCCTTGTCAATTCCCCACTTTGTATGAACAGAAAACTAACAAGAAAAGAAGAGGCAACAAAGTAACACCAGGCAACTTCTAGGTCTAGCAGCAAGAGACCGTCCATAACTACTCAGAGCCCACACCCGGCAGAGACCAGACAGAGCAAGATGAGACTTATTTTCTAATATGGATTTAGAGTTAACGAAACAAGTCAATGGTGACGACAACTAACTAAGTTCACACACTAAGTTGTGTACTAAGAACACAACTAACACTGATTTCCTCCTCTGGCCTGTGTACCAGACGTGAGAGTAAATGGTTAACGCAGGTCTCCTTCACTCAAGCACCCGACAGCTCTCAGCAGACGCCTCAAGGCTGGCAAGCCTACTCATGGGTTCTGTCTGCTGTCGGGGATGTTAGAGGTTGGGCCAACATTTGAACGTCCAAGAACTTGGCATAGCGATTCAGATCTCTGATTTTCCGGAAAAATTGGTGGATTCCGTACAAGGAATTCATGACAGCATTTGGTTGGCACGGACAACAGTTGCCTGCTGTGTGCTATGCCAGTGGGGCCTCAGTTGCTCCAGAGCCCCACTGTGTCCCTGATGCCGAGGTCAAACGTCACTTGTATGCTGCCGCTGACTTGTTTGTAGCGCTTACTGGTCCCTTGGCCCAACTGCTGTTTTTCTTGGAAAATATTTCTACTTGAAAGTAACAAAACAAAAATCCAAGCCACAACTGTCTATGCTTGGTCTATATACCAATCTGATCCAGAAGAAAAAGGGGAGCTTCTCACCCTCTAAGACCTGCTGGTCCCTGCCTGCCTCCCCTCTGCTAATTAACAGAGTTGACATCAGCATTAACTTGATTAACTCTGTTATTGGTTTTGGGTTCTAGTGTTGTTTTGGTTTGGGTGGGTTTGTTTGGGGATGTGGTTGTTTTTGGTTTTTGGAGGATTGTTTGGGGGTTTTTTTGTTTGTTTGTTTGTTTGTTGTTTTGAGACAAGGTCTCAAATCTCTAGTCTTCATGTCTCAGCTTTCGAACTTCTGGGATTACAGAATGTGGCGACCCAGCCCAACTCTCTCCAGGAGTATTAAAAAATTAAGATAAAAAAAGGGAGTATGTCTCGGGGGTTAAGAGTACTTGCTGCTCTTACTGAGGACCTGAGTTCTATTCCCAGCACCCACATGACTACACACAGTCATCTATAACTCCAGTTGCAGGGGGTTTGACACCCTCTTTTGAACTCTGTGGGCACCGCACACACAAGGGGCACATAAATACACACAACAGAAAAGCACTTCTTTGTCTTTTAGAAAAACCATTTCATTCGCTTTTAAGATTATGACGTAATAACATCATTTCTCCCCTTCTCTTTCTCCCCTCTCAACCTTCTATAGATGCCTCCTGGCAGTCTTCAAAACTCATGGTGTCTTTTTTATTAACTGTTGCTACGCCCATATACAGCTATGTAGATAATTATATTACTAAGTATAATCACAGCAAACCTTTTCAAAAAATAAATGATTAAATAAAATAATACTATCCTTTTTGACTGCCTGTGTTCTAGCTGTGCAGTAGACGTCCCCTTCTGACTGCACAGTAAATGATGTCCCCTCCCTGCCTTACCGCTTTGGGACCTGTGAATCTACTGGTCTCCCTTCCCATGTTCCAGTCCAGGATCCTTCTCACACTCAACCTCCACCCATCGCCTGCTCAAGGATTCTTCCCATCCTTCCGTCACCCAGTTAGAATCACCCCGACTCTCTACTACACTTGCCTTCTCTCTTATCCTGATGTCAAGCAAGTGTCCTCTTACCTTCTGCGTTTACACAGTCCGAAAGATTAAAGTTGAGCTCAATGCCCAGCACACAGCAAGCACCAGGTATGTTTAGGCAAAATGGCTCTGATAATGCCCTTACCTAGCTACCTCACTGGAGTGAGGTACCATTCTCAGTCAAGTTTAACTATGTCATGCGGGACAAGCTGGTCTCATTCTCCATCTATGTAGATTAGTTGTAGTATCTACTACTTGAGCAGCCACAAGGACTTGAGAAGATGGATGGAGCCCTTAAATGCTTACTGATGCCAATGACTCTAAGGAATGGCTAGCTTAGAATGAGTGCATAAGAAAGATTCGAAAGGGGCTGGGGAGATGGCTCAGAGGTTAAGAGCACGGACTGCTCTTCCTGAGGTCCTGAGTTCAATTCCCAGCAACCACATGGTGGCTCACAACCATCTGTAGTGAGATCTGGTGCCCTCTTCTGGTGTGTCTGAAGACAGCTACAGTGTACTTGTATATGATAAATAAATAAATCTTTAAAAAAAAAAAGAAAGAAAGAAAGATTCTAAAGGATACGCGGAAGAGCATCCATCAGCACAAGAGATCCTTTGAACCTCAATTTGTACTGTGAGGAAGGATCAGGTTTCCTACCATCTGCATGTGTGGATAGACCCCGAACAGACTTAAAGACAAGACGTGGCACAGACCAAGACTTTCAGGCTCGTGTGACTGACTGTCACTTCGGTATTAATAACTGACGACCAGGTAAGAAGCTACAGCAGGATGGAGTGGCTTATTTTGCTTCCAGAGTGAGAAGTTTCCCCTCAAGAGCTTATCAGTTAAGCGGATTACTCATCGGTCTCTTGGAGGATGGCAGGGCGGGTGTATCCCAGTCAAGTTAGAAACGGGAAAGGTAGGAGGAGGGGGAGGGTGAAGGGGTTCGGGAAGCCCCTAAGCTCCATGCACAGGAGAGCCAGAGAGATGGGGATGACTCCAGAACACGGGACAGCTCAAGGGATGTGCACACATCGAGCTATGCAAAAAGGTTTCCAAAATGGACGAAAAGGGGGGCCAGAAGAGGTAAAGTCGGGAAGACTTGGAAAGACACCGTATGAAGCCCCCAGCAAGAAAAATGAACATCTCAGTCTCAGGGGGAAAAAAGACAATTTCTGAAGTGACATCCAGAAAAAGAAAATGGTTCTGGGTTTTCTTCTGTCGTATTTTTGTTTCTGTGACTTCTGCTCTTGTAGTTGCTACGTGCCACACGACCAAAGCCCAGGAAATAAACTGCTGACTTCAACTCACCTTCTATACACGTTTAAAAGAAAAAAGTATCCTTTTAAATTATGGGACTAGGAAGAAAGTTCTGTGGCTTTCTAGTGGGTGGAGGCACGTACTTCTCTTTAATAAGAGGGTCTCGTGTGTTCCCAAAGGTCGCTTAGCTATTACTAGGAAGTCACTTCCCAGAAACCCGCTGTGAGCCTTGGTTCACATGTAAGGCAATACTCGGTGCAAAATGTCCGATTTCCATCCAAGGACTAATTGGATTAAGTGGCTAACTCTGACCACCTCTCTCCCAGGAGGATGTTGATGGCCTCAGCTAGGTAAAAAGTGACCTCAACATTGTGAAATGGCCTCAAACGCCTCTCGCTTCCTTATGGAAATAAAACTATAAATACCGTTGTGTCCGCTAAGCTACAGAACGCAGAAGCATGCCAAGCCACAAAACCTTGGACAAAAACGAGAAGGACTGCTCTCTGCACCAAAGGGGATAAAAAAAACCTGAAAGTGAGTTCAAGATAGACTCTGTGCACACATTCACATACCACTTGTACGTGGAGGCCAATGGTCAGCAATAAATGTCATCTGTCAATCTCCCTCTTTTCCTTTTAGTTTACTTTTTCATGTGCACAGGATGCGGAGGGTGGTGGATGCATCGTGGCGAGTGTCTAAGAAGTCAGACGGCGACTTTTAAGAATTCGCTCTTTCCTTCTATCTTCCGCACTCTGGGACTGAACTTGGGTCATCAGACTTGGCCACAAGCACCTCAGCCTGCTAAGCTAACTTGCTGGCCCCTCTGTCTTATTTCTTGAGACAGGATCTCTCATTGATCCAGGAAAGTATTGATTTATGAAGATTTTATGGCCAATAAAGTCCTAGGATACTCTTTTCTGCAGCTCTGAGTCCCGAGGATACAGATGTAGGCCACGATAGCTTTCTACTTGGGTGCTGGGGCTTCGAACGCAGGTCCTCACACCTGAGTGGCAGGCACTTTACTAACTGACTCACCTCTTGAGCCCCTAAGAGCTGGGTTCTTAAAATCTTAATATTGTGTATTTATATCTTCCTCAAACCCAAACTCAAAGAGTAAACATCACTTGGTGAATAATTTTCTGTAAACATTAAATCATTCCTTAGGTTATATTTTTGAGACAATGTTTCATTATATAGCCCAGGCTAGCTTCGATCCTTCTGCCTCAGCCCCTCAAGTTGTAGGCTCCTAGGATTACAAGTATGCAACATTATAGCCAGCACACCATGAAGATTTAAAGGATTTACTTTTTCTAATTTACTTTAGCTCCCATGTAACACGTAGAAATCCTCTATGTTATGACAACAGAAGGGATTTTTGAAAAGTCCACCTAAAACAGTCAAGCCCAGCCTGTTTCTGATTGGCCACATGCATCACAGGACGGCTGTAGATGTGGCTGGGCTAAGACCTCCATGTCACCATCTGAATAACTTTCAAGTTTCTGTTAATTAGGCTTACTGTGTTCATTATTACAGAACAGGAATAACGGAGTCACAACTCAGTGATGATGCTACTATCAGATCTGATGGACAGCAAACATTTATAGCAAAAAAAAAAAATTGTCGCTAAGACTATTGACTTTCACTATGAAGCAGCTGAACTATGGAGAGAGCACGCCACGAATATACAAATCTACCCACCTTCACTTCCTAAATCATAGGTGCAGCTTTTGTTTTGCTTTTCTATTTTTAAAAGGTTTATGTATTTATATGAGAACACTTTAGCTGTCTTCAGACACACCAGAAGAGGGTATTGGGTCCCTGTTACAGATGATTGTGAGCCACCATGTGGTTGCTGGGAATTGAACTCAGGACCTGTGGAAGAGCGGTCAGTGCTCTTAACCCCTGAGCCATCTCTCCAGCCCTTACTTTTCTATTGATAGAGAATTTTTTTTACATACATGTGTGTTTTGGGCAACCCTCCAATTTCTGCTCTACCCACCCTATCACCTCCTTCTTTTCAAGTTCATGTGCTCTCTTCTTTAAACCTTCTGAGTCCTCTTAGCCCTGACAATGTGGGCTCCTGGGTGGCCTTTCAGGGCCTGCATTCCTGAAGAAGACAGCAAACTGAATCCCCCCTGCCCCACCGCAATTCCCAAGAGCTCCTCAGCTAGGCATGGGACTCCATAAGCTCCCCCAGCACTGACCATGTAACACTGCCTGGCTTGACCATGTATAGACAGTGTGCATGCAGTCACAGCTACTATGAGTTCAGGTGGATGACAGCCGTGCCATGACCAGCAAATACTGTTTGAGCACAGACACCCAATACGTCTGCCTTCTCTTCCACACTGATGGAGGAGCCCACGGGAAGGGCGTGTGGTGTAGAAGTCCCACGTAGAAATGTACAGTCTGTGGCTATTTCTTGTTCTCTGCAAGCTAACCGGTTGTAGGTCTCTGTGTTAATCACTATTCACTGCAAAAGTTTTTTAAAACGGTTCTCTGACTGATGAAGGGGAGAGGTGGTTTATTACTACATCCACTTAGCAGGACAATAGCAGAATAAGAGTGCCAAGCTCCTCCCTAGGTCCTGTGACCTAGCCATGGCCATGGGTTTGAGCCCAGTCGACAGTGTCAGGGTTGCAGACAAAAATGAGGGGGCGGGTTTAACATTCCATCCCCCAAGGACTCATGTTTCCTTCTCCTATAAGTATCGTTAATAAATATGAAATTACATGTCTCTGTTGGGCTGTAGTTTATGTGAGGGTAAAGAGAAATTTGGGTGGGAAGAGATAGCACCGTTTACACTGAAAACTGTTTACCTCTTTAGAAATTTTCCATTATTTGTGTTTATGTAATTTTATCAGCCTAAAACAGCCTGCTAAAGTTAGGGCAAAATGAGCAAGTATGACCTCATCGAGTCCTTCAAGTGTCTGATTTTAAAACAAAACAAGAAACAAAAACAAAAACCAATCCCAGTCCCGTGTGCAATGTTCATCGTCGATTTTATGTCTCCAACGAATTTCCAATTTGTACGCCACAAGGGAAGAGGCATCACAAAACGACACATTTTACAGGTTTGCGGCAATTACAGGGTAATACGTTACAGGTGAAGGGATCCCATGCCAAACCCAAACCAGTCAGTCTGCTAGCATGTTTATTTTACCAGCGTCTCCCAGGCAAGAGTAATCAGCACCTGAGATCAACCCCAGTCAAGTGACATTTACGCTGACTTTACTTGAAATCTGCACTCTCCAGCCAGCAAAGGAACATTGGACTCCCTAACTGGAAACTTCTACTCTAATCCACTGAACACTCACCCAATGGCTACCAGGTGGGGGCCACCTACAGCCTGCTTCTCAGAAAGGGCAGCTCACCTGCTACAGTGTACGGCCCTCGTACCAATAGGGAAGCAGTCTACCCTCATGATGGAGGTTGTTTCTTGGCTATGTCATGTAGGAAGTGAGAATTGGTTTTACATATGCCTCCATGAAGGAAGCCAAGCAAGAGATGAGGAGGGTGTAGTAAACTCTCTCTGGAGGGGGGTCTGAAGGCTTAAGACGTTTATTTTGCTAGAACATTATGCATGTGTATAATGTACATGCATGTGTATATATGCATATCTATATTTACACACACAGAGAGATGCATGCTATATACATATACATACACACATGTATGCACACATGCGCACACGCATGTGTGCGCGCATGTGCACACAAACACACACATACACACACACACACACACATGCACACACACAATGGAACATTGTGGGTACTGCTAGTTTTATTTTCAACCAAGAAATCCCTTCCATCCATCCGGATCTTCATAGCTACCACTGTCTCTTGCATTCACTGCTGTCATACACCCTTCTCGAATGTCCTCCATATGATAACCTCGTAAATATATATGATATTTGAAACCTGTCCGCAGTCAAGGGAAACAGGATTCAGAATTTATGTGGCAGAGTATGAGGCTGCGTCAAGCCGGAATCAAGGCAGGTGTGGTCCTTCCTGCCTGACTTGGAGGCTGAAGGAGGAGAAGGGCACCGCCTATCAGGAGGCCATTCAGAAATCCCAAATTCCGAGACCCTCCCCTCACCAACACCGAAGTAACTGAGAGTAACAGACAATTCCTCAGTACTTCATTAGTGAGGTAACCCAGGGATGGCTGAGGATAACTGTCATACCACAAGCCTTCCAACCCCTAGTTCCAAAAACACGAAGCATGTGCAAAGAGTGAGCAGAATTGAGTCGTCATGGTGAGCAAATTAGCATCAGGTGGCCAGGGCTGTAGTTGCCAAACTTTGAACAAAGGACGGAACAAATCTACACAGGCTCTCAATACACAGCCTCTGTGCTGTACAGAACTGATACGTGCGCTTGTATTGTTACTGCAGCTTACAAACAAACAAACAAACAAAAAAACCCCACAATCCCCAACAGGTTCCCAGCAGTATGGCTATAGACCGAGCTTCAATGTCGCCTGTTACAAATCACTATATAAATAAAAATGTTCAGAGAAACCCCTAGCCAGTCATGAAACTTCTAAGTCTGGTATGACTACACTGTCCACCAGCTCCACAAATACAGACGCACTGCTCATCCCTCAGTATCCATGAAGAATGGGTATCGGGGTCCTCGCAGACACCCAAGCCCATGGATGTTCAAGAGTCCGATATAAAAATGCACATCGGGGTTGGGGATTTGGCTCAGTGGTAGAGCACTTGCCTAGCAAGTGCAAGGCCCTGGGTTCGGTCCCCAGCTCTGAAAAAAAGAAAAGGAAAAAAATAAATAAAAAAAAAATGCACATCACTTGTTGTCTTAGTGAGGGTTTTACTGCTGTGAACAGACACCATGACCAAGGCAACTCTTATAAGGACAACATTGAATTGGGACTGGCTTACAGGTTGAGAGAGGTTCAGTCCATTATCATCAAGGCAGGAACATGGCAGCATCCAGGCAGGCATGGTGCAGGAGGAGCTGAGAGTTCTACATCTTCATCTGAAGGCTGCTAGGAGAATACTGAATTCCAGGTAGCTAGGAGGAGGGTCTTAAAGTCCACACCCACAGTGACACACCCACTCCAACAGGGTCATGCCTTCTAATAGTGCCACTCCCTGGGCCGAGCATATACAAACCATTACACTTGTGTAGAATCTACACACAGTGACCTTCCACATTAAGCCATTCACTATTTATTATACCTAACATACTATAAATATCTCTATTGTTTATGGATTGATGACAAGCCAGAATGTCTGGTCCTACTTGGAACAGATGTCATTTTTATACATGTGGTTCAGTTCCAAGTTGGTGAAATCCACAAACCAGAAGGTCTAGTATAGGTGCAATGAACCCTGGTTTCACAGCTTTAAAAATATAGTGGGGTTTTATAGGCACAGGTCATCAGAAGGGGAAACTGGCCGGCCATACAATAGCATAGTCCAAAAGGTGAGAGCTAAACCAATCAGATGGCGAAGCACAGAGGAAAGCACTGGGTGTGGACTGTGGAGAGGCTCCCTGTGGACAGCCAGAGGCACTCAGAGATGGCTCAGTGGATAAGAGCACCGGCTGCTTATGTAGAGGACCTGGGTTCAGTTCCCAGCTCCCACATGGTGGCTCACCACTGCTTACAACTTTAGTTCCTGGGGTTCAATACCCCCCCTCTGGCCCAGTCGGCAACTGTACACACATGGCACCCAGACATAGCTACACACAAAACAACCACATACATGATATATGATACATAAAATAAGACTTTTATAAAAGGAAATTATATATATATATATATATATATATAAAAGGGGATTCTGTCTGCTGTTTTACATGCTCTGGGGACTCTCTGAAATCTAAGCTGTACATAAGTGTAGCACACAGCACATGTCATTGGTACATTTTTATGGATTTCCCTAGGAAGACAATTGATAGCTTTTGTTTACTACTATGGGGCACAAAAGTTTTTAATTAACTCAAGGCCCCACCCCCCACCCCGATCCTTCTCTTCGAACACCAGCAGTGACAAATTATGACAGGCGTCAGTGAGTTTTACTATGCATTAATCTTCAGAGAACAAAGCCAAGTCCCCCTGCTAATTAAAACTTATAAACTGGATTGGCAGACCTCACCGCAAGCTAAAACGCCACACAGCCGCTCTCACGCAACCAATTCTTGTAGGGACTTTAAACATGGCAAGCACGTCCTTATAATCTATTTAAAAATCTTTCGCTTTGTTGCAGTAACAACCGCCTACTTCTTTATATACATTGGGGAAACTACTCTCACACTCTGAGAGATGGGATTTCATTCTTAGGATAGGAGCAAGCTCATTGCCATTCTAAAGTGATTTTTCTTTATCATCCACAGTTAACTATTCCCCTGATAACATATAGCTTTTTATAAATCGTATTCATTTATTTTAAAGTTTATAAAACTCTAACATGGTGTTTATTAACCCTTCACATAAATATATGGGCATTATCTTTGTCTTAGAGCCCTCCTGTTGGTGGGGGGCTAGGAGAACTCAGGGTAAGCCCCATCTTCAGTTTCTGGACTTTCCTTCAGTCTGACCGATAAACATACTGAACAAGATGTAAACACTCCCAAGAGGGAGGAAAAGCCACTTCCATAACCTCCTAGGTTCTGTACCCAGCCCAACGCAAGCAATGTGCATGAATAAGAGGGGCCAGCGAGCTCTTGGATTAGTAGCATCAAGAAAGCTGAGTTTTCCTAGTTAGGGAGACTTCTCATGCGACTCCATCTATACCAAGGGCTTCCAAGAAATGTGCTTTCCACAGAACAGAAACGATTCAGGGAAGCCCAATGGGATCAGTGCAGCCCAAGACTCTTCATTCATGGGCAGACCTGAAGGAGTCATTCAAAACACTGAACTCATCTGGAGGGTCGGGGGGAATGAGTGCAAAGTATAAGTTTTCAGCTAAGTTCATAAGCTCATTCGGTGATACTCAAAGGTCACAGGGAGGGAGGGAGGGAGGGAGGGAGGGAAGGGGAGAGAGGGGGTGGAGAAAGAGAGAGGAGAGAGAGGAGAAAGAGGGTGACAGAGAGACAGAGACAGAGAGACAGAGAGAGACAAAGAGACAGAAATACAAAGAACCAGAGAGAGAGAATTCCTGATCACATAAGTTGGTGGCCTCTGGTGAGGTAAGACCTCTTCCAAACTAAACTAAAAAGATTGAGGGAATCTTCCAGTAGAACTTTTTTTTTTTTTACAATACATCTAGTCTGCACACTTGTATGTTTTCTTAAAAAGTGGAAGACCATAAAATGTTTGACTTCATATAAACTGTCTGCTGACAGTGTTTAATATATAATGCTCTAAAAATGTCATTTATACTAAGCCGGGATGCAGTTACTGAACACCTGGTGTGTGTACACATGCATGTGCACACACACGGAGGGGGGGAGGGAGAGGGAGAGAGAAAAGGAGAGAGGGAGAGAGGGGGAGGGGGAGGGACAGGGACAGGGAGAACACAACTCTAGTACCTAGAGGCTGCTAGGTACAGAAACTGACCTCTAACCCTGGACCATGGACTATGGGGTCAGGAATGTTCCTCAGTCCTAGCTTTGCCTCCAAGTCAGCTCTCTGCCATCCCATCTACTCAAATGCTAAATTAAAAGGACCCAGCTCACACTGAAAGGCAAATCTGATCTTCCAGGTGCAGGAATAGTTTTCAGACTCCTGTCTCCCTCTCGACCTGCTGCTTTGTCTTAAAAAGGTAGAGGGAGGGAGGACAGAGGGAGGAGGGAGGGAGGACGGATGGAGGACAGAGGGAGGAGGGAGGGAGGACAGAGGGAGAGGGAGATAGAGAGAAAAACTTGAGAATTGTTTTTATCCTAGAGAAAGCATCTCATTTATCAAAATCCTGAACAGAGAAGGCAAAACTACTTCCTAAGATTGGGCAGAAAACTGTAAGGGTCAGAGGACCAGAGAACGTGCTGTGAAGCCGTTTGTCCTAGGATGTCAGAAGCTACAGCCATAAAGTCCCACCAACTGACATCTGAAACATGAACTGAGCAAGGACAGTCATAGACATGGGCACATGTGTGTTATTATATATGTATATAATATGTATGTGTATTATATATTTATGTGTGTATATGTGTATATCATATATGTGTATATATGCACATATACATACATCATATATATGTATATATATCAACAATTACTGAAAAAGAAGCCATGAATTTGAGAGAAAGGAGGGGGTATGAGAGGGTTTGGGGGAAGGAAATGATATAATTATATTATAATCTCAAAAATAAAAGAACCAGAAGATATAAGAACAGAAGGAGAAAGAAAATCTACTACGCAGGCGCTAACCCTTGACTAACTCAAACAGGCCAACTCCAGCTAGAAGTACCTGCCCTTCCTCTCCCCTGAGGAGAGCCACACTTCTTTATCTTATGTGCCTCAATTCTTCCCTTGGTCCAACCTTGGTCCTGCAGATGCCCCAAGCAAGACTCACCATATACATCAAAGGAAATAAAGGTGGTTGTGACCACAGTGCACTCCTTTAATCCCAGTGTTTGGGAGACAGACACAGGCCTGGTCTACAAAGCGAGTTCCAGGACAGTCAAGGCTATACAGAGAAACTCTCGAAAACAAACAGCGTGCTTCCTACCTTCTAGTGGTCTGCTGCAACTTGGTTTTCAAGTTGACTCCCCAGAATCACAGGAGGAGCTTACATTAATTTTATCATGAAGCCTGTACTTCAGTTACTCTGCTTTAGACAAATGTTCCCACCGTGAACAGCCTGGGGAGCACTACCTCTACCCTGCGGAGCACTACCTCTACCCTGGGGAGCACTACCTCTACCCAGGTCTCCTTAAATCTACTATGTTATTTATGAATTCTGTCACCATCAGTGTATAGCTACAGATCTGCAGTCAGAATCCAGAATCCAGGATAAAGGTGGTGCTCCCCAGGGTAAAGGTGATGCTCCCCAGGGTAAAGGTAGTGCTCCCCAGGGTAAAGGTAGTGCTCCCCAGGGTAAAGGTAGTGCTCCCCAGGGTAAAGGTAGTGCTCCCCAGGATAAAAGTGGTGCTCCCCAGGATAAAGGTGATGCTCCCCAGGGTAAAGGTAGTGCTCCCCAGGGTAAAGGTAGTGCTCCCCAGGGTAAAGGCGGTGCTCCCCAGGGTAAAGGATGCCACCACTGCCATCAAGCCAAAGCTCGGCATTCATTGCCACAGCATCACTAAAGCATTAGTCTACTCTTTCTTCCTCTGGCACTTCATGCATTTCTGAACAACTTTTTGCAAACATCGTCTCTTCAAAGCCAGGCTGAAAGCACCAGGTCGTTACAGATATTTCTGAGGCAAGCGTTGGTGCCAGCTCACTCCTTTCCTTCTTGCCACTTCTGTTCCTTCTGACTGTAGCTTTTGTTGTTGTTTTGCTTTGTCTTGTTTATTGTTTATTTGTTTATCTTATTCAGTATATTAAAGTACAGCTATATCTGGCTATGCAGTTGTGGTGGTTTGAATAGGTGTGACCACATAGAATCACGTGTTTGAATGCTTGGCCCATAGGGAGAGCATTATTAGGAGGTGTCCTTGATGGAGGAAGTTGTCGCTGTAGGGTGGGTTTTGAGGTCTCCTATGCCCAAGTTACGCCCCGTGTAGCACACAACCTCCTTCTGCTGCCTTCTGATCAATATGTAGAACTCTCGGCTCCTCCAGCACCACATCTGCCTACATGGGCTGCCATGCTCCCACCATGAAGATAATGGACTGAACCTCTGAACCTGTAAGCCAGCCCCACTTAAATGCTGTCCTTTATAGAGTTGCCTTGGTCATGATGTCTCTTCACAGCAATCAAACACTTAAGGTACAGGTTGACCCTCCGGCTATAAACAGGTTTTATAGGATCCTCTGAGACCACCTATGTTTATCCCTCCATCCCCCTGTAATAAGAAATGTGGATCAAAAATCATGGGCTTCCTTTTCTCTAGCCAAAAGTCTAAAGTGACACGGGTTCATAAACACTTCGGTGAGGCTCACACTCACAAAAGTTGTTATAAAAAAAAAAATTTGAGCCAATGAAATAATATCAAAATTGTTCTTGCTTTAAATGATTTTAAAACTATTTATGAGAGGCGACCACTAACCAAGCTGCTCTCTTAAATCCCGGGAACCAGAAAGGGAGGATTCCCAGCCCCACCTCAACTCTTTCCCTACCATGAGGGAATCCTACCCCTGAGGATAAAGGCACTAAAAAACACAAGAGGGTGGAGCTGTCGATGCCTTGGGAGTGGCAAGAAATGGCCCCCTCCCAATCTGCAGTCCAGCCTGATGCTTAGTTTAACACGCGGCCACTGCAGACCACCAGCAGACAAATATGGAGTCGGTGCTGTGATCACGGTAGCCATAGCAACATATTTCAAAGCCTGCTCCATCGGCAGCAATACTGACAAGTTCCCCCACCTTAAGGACCCGAAGGAAAAGAGAAGTAGCCGTTTGTGACCACAGGTGGATTGTTCTTCGACAGAGCTGATGGTTTGATATTTACTTTCCAGCTGAGCATCTGTCTTAACCTTTTTGCTGCCTTAACAAAACGCAATAAGGAAGAAGGGGTTTATTTTTGACTCAGACTGACAACTGAGATGAGTCATGACAGCATCTGTAACCTTCTGTCACCGAAACAACCACAACAACAACAGAGAATATTTGGCTGATAGGATTTATGATTTTGGATTCCCAGGTTAGGGATTTTTTTTTCCACTAGAATTGATTTGAGGCACCTAAATTTCTGTGGTGATTTGAATAAGAATGACTCCCGTGTTTGACTGCTTAGTCACGAGGGAGTGACATTACTTTAGAAAGAACAAAATTAAGCAGATGATATACCTGAGAATCTAGATGGATCTCTGAAGATTTAAAAAAACAAAAGAGAGGTGACCAAGGACTAAGTACTGTATGTGTCTTAGTTATGGTTACTATTGCCGTGATGAAATGCCGTGACCAAAAAAAGCAATTCGGGTAAGAAAGGGTTTATTTCACTCACACTTGCATATAATATGTTCATCATTAAAAGCAGTGAGGGCAGGAACTCATGCAGGACAGGGGTTTGGAGGCAGGAGCTGATGCAGAGGCCATGGAGGGGTGCTACTTACTGGCTTGCTCCCCATGGCTTGCTCAGCCTGCTTTCTTATAGAACCCAGGACCACCAGTCCAGGAATGGCCCCTCCCACAATGGGCTGGGCCCTCCCTATCAATCACTAATTAAGAAAATGCTCTGCAAAATGCAAATCAAAATGACCCTGAGATCCCATCTTTACACCCATCAGAATGGCTAAGATCAAAAACTCGAGCGATAGAAGGTATTGGGGAGGACGTGGAGCAAGGGGAACATTTCATTGCTGGTGGGAGTGCAAACTTGTACAACCATGGTGAAAATCAATTTGGCAGTTTCTCAGAAAATTGGAAATAGTTCTACCTCAGGACTGAGGTATACCACTCCCGAGTAAATATCCAAAATATGCTCAACTATACCATAAGGACACTTGTTCAACTATGTTTATGGCAGCTTTATTCATAATAACAACTGAAGAATGGATAAAGAAAATGTATATTTATGCAATGGAATATTACTCAGCTATTAAAAGCAAGGACATCATGAAAATTTCAAGCAAATGGATAGAACTTAAGACTATCACCCTGTGTAAGATAACCCAGACCCAGAAGGACACAAATAGAATATACTCACTTGTAAGTGGCTATCAGCCCTAAAGTACGAGATAACCACGTTATAATCCACAGACCCAAAGAAGCAAAGTAACAAGGAGGGCCCAAGGGAGGATGTTTGAATCTCACTCAGAAGGGGAAATAAAATAGTCATCTGAAGTGGGTAGAGGGAGAGAACTGGGGGGGGGGAGAGAAAGGAGGGGAACAGGGTGGGGATCAGGGGTGGGGAGAGCAGGGGGAGAGAGGCTGAGAGACAGGAGGGAGCTGGGTGCAGGAGCAACTCTGGGTCCAGTTAGAGACCTGAGACAGGAAGGTTTACTGACCTTGATGAACTGGAGTGGGGAGAGCAGAGGTGGGCAAGAGGTGAGGTGTGAAAGGGTGAGGAGAGAGAAGGAAATTGGGGAGGGGGATATCTCTGGGACCAGTTGGAGACCTGGGACTGGAGAGGATACTGCAAGTCTATGGGGTGACCCTACCTGAGATTCCTGTCAGAGGTGGGGATATAGAGACTGAAGTGGCCACTTCCTGGAGCCAGGCAGGACTCCCAGTGGAGAGATGGAGACATCAACTTACCCACAAAAACATCAACCCAAAGTGTGTTCAGCCTATAAGATGTGCAGGAATAAAAATGGAGCAGAGGCTGAGGGAACAGCCCACCAACGACTGCCCCAATTTAAAACCCATCCCATGAGAGAGAGCTAACTCCTAACACTGTTAGTGATACTCTGCTGTGCTTGCAGACAGGAGCCTAGCATAGCTGTCCTCTGAGAGGCTTCATCCAGCTGCTGATGGAAACAGATGCGGAGACCCACAGCCAGACATCAGGCAGAGCTTGGGGAGTCTCATGACAGAGTGGGAGGAAAGATGGGGTGAGGGGAAGGTGTCAAGGACCTGCAGAGTCAACTAACCTGGGCCCTTGGAGGGTCACAGAGACTGAACCACCAACCAAAGAGTATGCAGGGACTGGACCTAGGCCCCCACACACATTTGTAGTAGATGTGCAGCCTGGACTTCATGTGAGTCCCCTAACAATCGGGGCGGGGGCTGTCTCTGACACGGTTGCCTGCCTGTGGATCCCTTTCCCCTAGCTGGACTGCCTTGTCTGGCCTCAGTGGGAAAGGATAGACTTAGTCCTGCTGGGACTGGATGTGCGGGAGTGTGTATGGGGGTGTGGAATACACAGGGGTCCTCTTCCCTGAGAAGCAGAGGGGGATATGGCAGGAGGAGGTATGAGGGCAGGGCTTAGAGGTGAGAAGCAGGGGCTTGATCAGGATGTAAAGTGAATAAATGAATGGATGAAGAAAGAGAGAGACGCCCTACAGCTGGGACGTATGGAGGTATTTCTCCACTGAGGCTCCTCCTTTCAGGTAACTCTAGCTCCAGTCAGGTTGATATAACAGGAGCCAGCACAGTGTGCTTCTGCTTAAACGGCACTTAGAAGAGCCAGGGGCTGTGTTGGTGGCAGGGGACACCAGTAGATCCTGAGAGTTCACGATCATGCCAGTCCAGACAAAGCACTATATATATATATACATATATATATATATATGTGTGTGTGTGTGTGTGTATGTATGTATATATATGTGTGTGTGTGTATATATACATATATACACACATACATATGTATATATGTGTGTATGTGTCTGTATATATGTATATATATACATATATACACACATACACATACATATGTATACATATATGTATATATGTGTATATGTATATGTGTTTATATGTATATGTGTGTATATGTGCACATATATATACACACATACATATATATATGTATATATAGATATATATGTGTGTATGTATGTATGTATTCTTGGGAAGGTGGGACTTAATTTAAAAAAAAACAAACAAAACAAAGACCAGTTTCTGTCAGGTGCCAGTGGTCAGCAGGAAAGAAATTGTTCCTTTCAATAAAACCTTTTTTAAAAATATTATTTGTTTATTATATATGAGTACACTGTAGCTGTCTTCAGACACACCAGAAGAGGGCGTCAGATCCCACTGCAGATGGTTGTGAGCCACCATGTGGTTGCTGGGATTTGAACTCAGGACCTCTGGAAAAGCAGTCAGAGCTCTTATCCGCTGAGCCTTCTCTCCAGCCCCCAATAAAACTTTTCAATAGATTTTTCTTTCCTTAACTTACTGAGCAAATCCTGAGGGCCATGGTGTGGAAGACTGTTCTGGGCAGCAAGCATCAAACTGCCATTGCCCAAGTGCCCATCCGTGGTGTCCAGCCATGGATTAAATTAAAACTCATTTAGTTTGAGTTTTGGACCCTGCAACTACATGTTCATGAAGTTCCATGGTTTTTCCCCCCAATCTGTTCATCAGATTGTTTTTAAAAATACTGTTTTTTAATTTCTCACGACAATCCTCTTATAACACATATAAGGTGAACCATAGGAAAGTATAATATGCACAATTAAATGTCTTTCCCACATTTCCAAAGACAAAGCCAGAGAGACAGGAAAGCTGTGACGTAACTACGTCAGCTTCACGCCTGTTCACACTAACACTAAAGACCCAGCGATGGCTCAGTGGTCTAGGTCACTGGCTGCTCTTCCAGAGGACCAGAGTTCAGTTCCCAGCAGCCCTGTCAGACAACTTAGAACCACCTTTCTCCAGTGCCAAGGAATCTGATGCCCTCTTCCAGCCTCTGTGGTCCCTGTACAAAATGCAGCCTTCACTCCCACAATGGATAAAAGTAAATATAAATCCGTAAGGGAACTAACATTTAAAAAATAATCGAGAACCGAGAGTCTAGCCGAGGCAGTTGGCATTTCGGTGAATCTTCTTCACTCTTCAAGAGGGAGTTTTTCCACAGTCAATCTGAAACATGCCCTTTGTTGTATAGCTAGAGAGGCATGCCGTGGGAATTTAGCCGACACGTGGCTTCAGATTGGTAACGTGAGAATGGACAGAAGACTCACTCTCTATCACTAGAAGGTATGTGGAAATCTGAAAGTTCACCTCATTCACGTGTCTAAGAACAGAATGCCACGGGCCAGGGTTGGAGCTCAGAGGAACAGCACTTGTCTAGCACATATGAGGCCCTGGACTCAGTCCTTAGGTTCCATAGATAAGTATCTTTTACCTTAGACAACAGAAGCTTTGAAAGATTTTTAATTCTTATGGGTAATCATATATATATATATATATATACACACACACACACAAATATATATATACATATATTTGTGTATATATGGTATTATAGAGAATATATATTATATATGGTATATATAATATATATAACAGGTGAGGTACATATGTGTATATATACATACACATACACACACATATATATGTATATATATATGTATATATACACACACACATATATACATATATATATTGGAAGTTCACAACATGTATAACAATAATAATAATTATTATTATATAATTCTAATCTTTTTATAGCAGCTCTTAAGCTCTTCACTTATAGTAACTGAACTGAGCATTTCTGGGAGCACATTGATTGTTTTTTGGGTTTTTTTTTGGTTTTTTTTAGGTTGGATTAATTCCATACTCACTAAAGTCTGCTTTAGCTACACTGAATGAAGGACACACACACACACACACACACACACACACACACACATACACACACACACACAACCACAATCAAACAATCAATCAATCAGTCTTCAGTCAAATGAGCAACACTATAAAACTCTTTCTTGATTGATTGATATGTGTCTCATGTACCCCAGGCTAGCCCTGAACTAGCTATATATCTGAGGACAATTTTAAACTCCCAATCCTTTGCTCTCCACTTCCCTAGGACTAAGGATACATTTGAATATATCACTACATTATTCTTAAAACTTTTTATTTCAAAGTCCAAGTTTCATCAGATTTAAAACCAGTATAAACCGAATAATAACTTAATCCAATTTTAAGTGTATTTTAAAGTACTTAGTTATCTTCCAATGACTTCAGCTATTTTCCACTGGGAAAGAAATCATGTAATATAAACTCACGTCATGCAGTCTTTGCGGAAGGAGCCTGTGCCAGCCACTTAGTAGGGCTGAACACAGAATATGCAGCTAACTCTACCTCCATTTTGATTACTGAACCCAAACCCTGTGAGGAAGATCACGATTCACTCAACAGACTCCAGAAAACAGAAAGCAGACAGGAATCCTCAGACTGGCATGAACCACGCAGCCGTGGACTTGTGCTTCAGATCATGCCATACTTCTGGCTGTAGTCAGGGCTGGGGCTTGACCAGGGTCCCCTCCCATCACTTCTCCCTGCATGCTCCTGAGAGAGGGGAAGAGAGGCTGGAGAACGCCTGGACTCTGTAAATGATATTTCTAATACCTGGGTAGACAGCACATAGAATGGACTTCTGAATCCAATGAGGAGGAAGAAGCTGTGTCAGGCATGAGAGGCTCAGAATACAATCAGCATAGGATCCCTTAAGAAGTCACGTGCCCTTAAAATACAGCAATAGCACCAGACTGCAACTGACAGATGAACAAGCCCCTCCCCTTGACCGGAGCTCTGTCTTACCCGATGCAGGAAACAAAACTATTAGCCCAAAATACACCTGAACCCCTGACTGACTCTCTAGGACAACAACAAAGATTAAAACAAAACACTCACTCGGCAACTATGTATTTAAAGAGACAAACCAAACGCGGACAGGTTACAAAGGTCATTTGGGATGCTGCCAGTACCTTCCATAACCTGGTTACCTTGGTTATCCAGAATCACTGTGGAGACCTGCCAGAAATGACTTCAAGGAGGAAAGACTTTGGTTCACGGTTTCAGAAGATCTCAGTCTACCATAGAAGGAGAGGCAGGGTGGACATCCGGATGGTGGCACAAGGAGTAACTGACAGGATTCTTCATATTATGGGAGACCAGGAAGTGGGGACTCCCGAAGGAAGCGGGGCTTTCCAGAAGGGGCCCTGGTGACTTACTTCAACCAAGTCGGACACTTTGTGTTTCAGAACCTTCCCAGAAGGCACTACTAGCTGGGGACCATGTGCTCACCCCATGAGCCTCTGAAGGACGTGTCAGATTGAAAGCATCGCAGGAGGGGACTGAACGCTTTGTCCAGCTGTGAAGGGGGCTGTGAGCAGGACAGGGTGCTGTGCAGATGAACGGGGGCGATACCAAGATGGCACTGGGTTTTCTATGCTGTTGGACTCTGAGTAACATTAACCAAAATTAACAAGTGGAAATAAACTTAATCCACTAAGGATGATAGGAACCTGACGTCACACCTTTCCAGAAGAGGGGTCAGCTAGCACCAACCCTGAAGCATGAAGTTAGAGCTCTGTTAACCAAAATGTACTCATCCTTCAATTTAAGAAGTGTTCTTGCATAGGGTCCTGGCCGGAGCATTGGAAAGAAAATGACTGGGACATTTGATAACACACGAATGCCACATGTGGCCCAGGGCTCAAGCAAGGGACGCTGGAGACCCGGAGCACATCACAGGATGGCTTCCACATTGTGCCATATGTATCACAGAGCATCAATAGACCCAGCATTCGGGAGGCTGGGAAAGAAGACGGCATGAGTTTAAGCTCAGTCTGAGCTACTGAGTTAGTTCAGAGCCAGGCTGGTCTGCATAATGGAACCTACCTCAAACTCTAAGTAAATTGTTTTTACAAAAGATTTTTGTCAGTAAACAAGACTGGGATTAGGTGAAGCCTGTGAGCTTATGGGAATCTCTAAGTTACAACTGAGCAGCAGCCATACCCCATCCTGACTATAATACCTGTTTAAGATGGCGTCAGTAAGATACAAGAAGTTGCGGTGCAGGCTAAATCCCAGGCAGGTCTCTAACTCTCGTTCACACGGTGACCAGTAATCTTGACACTTGGAACCCCAACACCGGGGAAAAAAAATCAATGCAGCATGATTTTGAGTTCAAGGCCAACCTGGGCTACACAGTGAGTCCAAGGCTAGCTCTGTATCCAAAAACAAGATAATAAAAATAGAAGCTCAACATAGCATGTTCGATCAACTTTGACCTTCTCAGTCACAAGGGCAATGCTGTTGAGATTGTACGCAGTTTACTGAGTTTTGAAGGAGTCTCAGTGGAGGGGAGGGGAGGCAAGGACCAGGGAGGCACCTTTCCTCCCGTGGCAGTGAAAACACGAAGCAAGCGATTCGCAGATCACCAAGAGGACGGGACAGTTCTGGAAGACGAAGTCAACGAAACGCTCCAATGCAAAGTCTGCACCAGCTATGCGTGTGCATGCGTGAGCACCCACACATACATGCACCCACACATGTACTGTGTTTCCATGATCCGTTTAGACCTCAGGCTTCAGATCTTCTGAAGACGCAGAGTCGCACTCTCAGGGGACTCAGCATTCTCTTCAGAATAAAAGTCTACGGCCCAACGCCCGCCATGGGGCCAGGACAGTCTTGAGTGTTCAGCCTCCACATGGGTGCGACTACTGAACATTTGTCCCATCAGCAGGGCACAGTTTGAGAAAGAACTGAAAACAAACCAGATCTGCCATGAGGATATAACAGCCCTGGAATTTTGGAGACAACACCATGAATCCTCAAAGTATTTCCAGCTACTTGGCCCACCTCAGGGCAGCATCCGTCTCTTCCAGCTCAGGATGGCGTACACCTCCTCCTATGAAATCCAGCATCTCTGACAGCAGCCATCACCCATCAATCTTGATTCCTGTCAACTAGGTAGTCCACATATGTTGCAGAAGGCCGCCATTTAAATGCCATGGTCCCATTGACTTTATAAAACTTAATCCATGGTTAGTCGAAAGTGGCCAGGCACAAATTTGTTTTCTGAAGGATTCGACTTTCAAGGTTAAAGCTCTACTTTTGCATGCCAAAAATATTCCGGCATAACACGGTATGGAGGAAACGGTTCAGCACCCTGTATGGACTTTTTTATTTTTTGGTTTTGAATTAGAAATAACAACAAAGAAATTCAAGAAAAGAGAGTTCACTTGTTTTAGGCAAGGTGCATCACCACCATCACCATCACCATCATCAATATCACCATCATGACCATCACCATCAATATTACCATCATCACCACCATCATCACCATCACCACCACCACCACCACCACCACCATCATCACCACCATCATCATCACCATCACCACCATCAGCATCACGACCATCACCATCACGACCATCATCATCACCATCAATATCACATCATCACCACCATCACCACCATCATCAGCATCACCATCATCAGCATCACCATCATCATCACCACCATTATCACCACCATCATCAATATCACCATCATTACCATCACCATCATCAATATCACCACGGTGACCATCACTATCACCATTATCAATATCACCATCATCACCATCATCATCACCACCACTATCATCATCATCAATATCACCACCACGATCCATCATCACCATCAGTGAATAGGATGTGCTCAAGAAATCTGGAATAAAGTAAAAAATGTACAAGAGGACACCAGACAGTAACACTTCCATGCAGTCTCCACCCACCAAACCCTGAAACAAAAATGTGTAACAGAGCAGTATTCTAAGGTCCCTTCCAAAGTTTGACATTTTATACCTGTAGAAAATTTCTTTTCAGATTAATCTCAAGACAGAGGAACATGACATTTTAAAATTGGCCGTTTTTTTTTTTTTTTTTTTTGGTGGATAATGTCTAAAATTCCAAGTCAAAAAAAAATCATTATCTGAATACGTCTGATGGGCACATTAAAATCTACCATGAAGGTGACTGGGCACAGGCCACCCTTCCCGCTACCAGTGTGGTCACACGTACGTGTGCTCTGTGAGAGCACACACCTTCTGCTCTGCTTTGCTATATGTCACTGTCACGCACAGAGCCAAACCCTGGGGGTCCTGAGTTTGGAGATCCGGTCACCAGTCCAGAATAACACTCAGAAATCTGTGGGTTCCAAGACTCATGAAGCAGAGCTGATGCCCCCAGACTCGTGAGATCCAGGATCCACTTCTCCAAGCTCATGACCAATCCTCGCCCTGAGATTTATTTCAGTGACCGACACACTCAGAGCTCACAGGGTAGTGGCATCTGCTTATCTAGGCTAGACGTTGAGTTCAGAGGATCAAGGAGGGATCCATAGCTATGAAAGCTCCCTGGTGTTCACAAGGCACGTTCCACACCTCTCTCCTCTACCAGATATAGAGTTTTAAATACGCATTCCGTCATAACTTCTGAATTTGGGGCAGCCACCTACTGGCTCCCTTCATTTTAATGCAGCCGGGTGTAAGGAGAGGTTCTGACGCTAAGGTCTTGTTCCCCAGTTGGTTCTTGACTTGTCAATAAAGGACAACAGGGGGCCAATTGCTAGATGGAGGGTACAGGTGGGACTTCCGGGTCCCAAGAAGGAAAGGAGACTCACGGAGAGAGAGGGGGCTTTTTCTGCCTTGCTTTGGAGGAAGAAATATGCTGCAATCATGTAAGGGTTAGGGAAGCTAGAGCCTGCAGCCTCCGCTATGGGTGGGTGACCAAGGATATTGGCAGGGCTAGCTGATAGAAGAAACTAAGTTTAGGGCAGAGGGAGAAATACCTTCCAGGCAAAAGCAGTTTGTACCACAGAACGCAAGCTGTAAAGTGACAAGCTGAGTGTGTGTCTCTCTCCCATCCTCGGATTCAGTGACTTGGGTTAGGCCTGGCGGCAGCCAATCACAAAAATGAGTCAGATGGTCATAGCATGGGCCGTGGTCCCAGGTATAAGGTGGTAGCGTGTTTTTAAACTACCTGCAACAGTTGTCTTGACCTTGAGTGCTCACCATCTTAATCCTGTCACATCAAGGGGAAAAAAAAATTTTCTGTTGTTATTGGTTTTTGTTTTGTTTTCTAGACAGGGTTCCTCTGTGTAGTCCTGGCTGCCCTGGAACTCGCTCTGTAGACCAGGCTAGCTCAAACTTGGGAGATCCACCTGCCTCTGCCTCCCAAATGCTGGGACTAAAGTTGTGTGCCACCACTGCCAGACAGAAAATTATTTTTATATGTTTTTACAGGTTTGAGCTGCATGGGCCCCAGCACCTATGTGGTAGTCAGAGGGCAGCTTGTGGGAGTCGGTTCTCTCCGTCCACCATGTGGGAACAAAGGAAGAAATATGGGTCAGCGGGTTGGCAGGCATGTGTCCCCCCACTAATCCATCTTGCTGGCTGGGAAAAGTCACTTTTTCTTAGTCAGGTCTACCTTTGGATAATCTAGAACAAGATGTAGAAAGCTGAGCTCTTGCACATCACAGCCATCGCTTACTCTGGGGGCTAACCTCTGCTACTTCAGTCAGCAGATTAAAAAAAAGGAGACTGCAGTCTTCAAAGTGAAGGCTGCCTGGATCGGCAGTTCAACAAGAGTGCACGGACAAAACAAAAGCTTCAAACGGGGTCTCAGGAGGAAAATAAAAAGAGAAATAAGGAAGCCAGGGGCAGGAGCAGAATGTGGAATTTCCTACCCCAGGCCTGGGACGGTTACTGGAACTCTGGCCTCACTAGGATAGACAGAGGATTCCCATATGGACACAGCACACAGGCCAGCAAGTTATCAGCGGACTGCTCAAGCAGGATGGAAGGATGAACAGAGGCAGGGGCTCTGAGCTATCTCCCCATACAAAGTCCCCCACTGTGCTGCTGGGGACAATGACCTCCACCGGCACCTTCCATGTGTGCTGTGTCTTCTCTGCTCTGTCTCTCAGTGTAGACAGACGGTTTGGTGCCAAAACAGAGACAAGACAGAGAACCCGCCTCACTTTAGAGAAAGCCAAACCTGGCTTCACTCCAACTTCCAGACAAAGCTTAGAGCCTGACCACAGTCATTCTAGCCTGGAAAATATCCAAGGCAGGCATTCCTCAGGAGAGCAATTTGTACACTGCTGTAAGGCAAGGTGGGACCTCTCTGGAAACTGGTACACTCCACCAGTGTCCAAGCTGAGGACATTTTTATGGCTGGTACATTTTAGGAACTGGTGGCTTCACCTCTTCCCATTGGAGAATCTCTTGGCTTGTTTATTTTTAACAAGAAGAGGTCCGGGCTAATTTTAAAAGCAGAAGGCACATAAAGAAGTGGAGTTTGGCTGAACAGAAGTTGTAAGCAGGAAGAAAGATGGATATGGCGTGTAGTAGCAGAAGCAGAAATAAACACAACACATTTAGCCAAATGCAACTTCTTCAGAACCCCACACTAGGCCCACTTTAGCCATTAAAAGCCAGGCAGGGCAATGGCCTGTGGCTAACCCCCGGGATGACAAGGCTGTACTTGTGGGATCAAAGTCCCTGGTGTCTATCTCCCAGTTCATCAGGGATGTGGAAACATGGACTCCACCATTGCTACTTCCAGCTCTGCCCTCTGGAATTTCTTTCCCATGTCTGCACAGAGCTAAGAAGATAGAAAACTCTGATTACTGCCCATGTTAGAGATACACGGCTAAGGACGGGGAATCTCAAAGGCAGTTGATTGGAACTGGAAAGTAACACCACACCCCACGACCAACTGACTTACAACTTAGGAAACTTCAGTGCTGTGGGGTGGGATGGGGTGCAGATAATGCATGGTGGGAAGGGGTAGAAAGAGATGGCCACCTTCTTATTCCTCCAACCCCTCCAGGCCATTGAGTGGGTACTGACCAATGATACTAGTGAAATAGGAGACTGACAGAAAAGGATTGGATTGATACATTGTATTACTTTATGATTTTTTTTCATGTTCTTGAGTGGGTGTAGAGTACACTGAGATGCAGAATGTATGTAGTGTGTGTGTGTGTGTGTGTGTGTGTGTGTGTGTGTGTGTGTGTAAAGTCAAAACGTATTTTAAAAAATGCACACAAGTGTGAGCATAGAAGGAATAGCAGTGCCACCTCTACCTGAATGCCAAGGGCCGCACAGCCACAAAAGCATCTCTTGCTGACACAGACAATGCCAGCCAGTTGGGAAGTGGTGTATAGAGGAGATGCTTTCTTGGAACCAATGAGGTATGGGTGGAGGGTATTAAAGGAGCTTGCAGCAGTGCTCAGACCAGCTTACTGTGGGTTTCTCACTTGCTCCCGTAGTCTGTGCCATTGACTCTGGCCAGCTCACCGCCAACCCCCAAGGGCAGGTAGGGTCTGGTAGGGAGTAGTCCAGGGCACAGGCAGCCTGTGAGGACCATAGTTCAGATCCCCAGAACCCACAGGAAAAGTCAGGTGGGTGGCATAGCCTGCTTTGTAATCAGCATGTGAGAGGTACAGGAAGGGGATCCCTGGAGCTAGCCAGACAAGCCGAAAGCTCCAGACTCAGAGACCAACCGAACACGGCGTCATATCTAAGATGGGAAGTGATCAAGGAAGAAGCCTGGTGTCAACCTCAGGCCTCCACAGACCCACATAGATTTGCACACGCACACACACACACACACACACACACACACACACACACATTCCTACTCACATGATATCATGCACCACACTTACATATGTATACTTACATTTATATATTCAAAAAAGTATTGAAAACAACTTCTTGGATGTTAGGGGCGGGGGTACTTAACTTAGTACAATATAGGGGTGATGGCTTGGTCCCAGAAATCAAATCACTTGACTACAAACCCAAGTGCCAAGGCTCCTGGGTATTGAGTTTCCAATGTATACAAGATGAGGACAGCAATGGTGTCAGAGCCTGGCAGGGTAGCTCATAGGTTCACACACCAAAAGGACAGAGTGGTTTCAGCGAGACTCACTTTGAAAGCACTTCCCACGACCTCCCTGGTACCCACAGACCACCGGTGCCTCTTGGAGAAGGTCTACAGACACACCTCGCTAAGAGAGACTTACGCATGCACTTTGAAAAGCTACCTATGAAGGCCCCCACTGCCTGTTTCACGGAAAACCAAAATGCCCCAGAGGTCTCCTTTCAGGACAAAAGCATAGCATTTCACACATCAGCAGGTACGGTACCCAACTCACCTAGGCTTGGAGAAGAACTCCAGCCCGGCTACCATTGCTGGCACATCCTGTCCTCTGCTATAGCATGGGAGACTTCTTCATCCCTGAGTCTCACAAAGCCATGCTATCCCACAGAAGGCATGCCACAAGGAGAAAATGCTGGTCTCTCCTTCCACACTAGCTGTGCCTGATGACCTCTCTCTTCCCTCTCTTGTCTTCTTGAGGAGATGTATATGGAAGCAAGATGCTTTGCCTAGCTGGCTGTTGTAAGTAGAGAATTTCATTAAACCTGAAGGAAAGAGCTTTGGCCTTTGGTGCTGGCCGTTCTTGCAAAGCTCTCCTCAGCATGCCAGGGCCATGTCGCCTTCTACCCTGAGTCCTAATTGCCCATTATGGGGACATAGGGTCAAGCCCTACTGAAATTGTGGGATTTCACAATGGAGCCATCCACAGGTAAAGAAGATGGCAAAGAGAAATATAGAGAGAATCTCCTGCATATTGGATGGATGTGTCACCTGTCAGTTAAGAAGCCTATGTAGGAAAGGGTAGATTAGAAGGCGGAATATCCCGGAGACAGAAAGAATTCTGGGATAGATCCAGGTACAGAAGGAGTCTCTGGGACAGATGTATGGTACCTTAGCACAGGTGGTCAGCCACATGGCTGAATGCAGATTAGCGTAAATGGTTTATTTTAAATTATTAGCTAGTCAGGGAACAAGCCTAGCTATATGGCCTATGTATTTTCAGTCTTGAGTCTACTCCGGGAGCTTGGGGCAGGAGGCAAACATTTCATAGCACAACTGAAAAGGGACCAGAAGTGCTCATGACCTGTAGAGAGAAAAGGTCTTCCACAGTCCTTTGGAAGAGCACAGCATCACAGTGTTGAACAGAGAGGTTATCACAGAGCAGTTAGTGTGGACAGGTTTGTACAAAGCATTCTTGGGAAGAGTGAGGATTAATACTATATCTAGGAACCAATTCGGGTGCAACTATACCGAAGGCTATCTCCACAGAGATGACGAAGTCCAAGAGCGAATGATCGCCCAACAGAAGCTCTGTACATACAACTCAGTCAAATGCCACGGGAGGAGGGCTTCTACTGATCCCAAATCTTCTTCTGCAGAAGACAGAGGGAAATGAACGTGAGGAACCAGGACAAGAAGATGCTGCAGGGGCAGCAGGCACTCTGGCTGCTCTAGAAGCTGGGAATGATGGCATACTGAGGGGTCAGGGAGAGGTTTTCGTACACCTGCAGCTTCAAGGGGCCACACCCTCCCACAGCAAGCAGCCTCAGCCAGGCTCGGCTCTACCTCTACTGGAGGAGAGGGTCTCTGTCGAATTGTCTACATTCTCCTTGCAAAGGAGCCAACGGTTTGCTCAAAGAGTAAAGCTGTTGACTTACTTAGATTTTTTTTTCTGGGACACACGATCTCACTCTGTAGACCAGGCTGGCCCAGAACTCTTTATGTACCTTTGGCTGACAACACTACTTCCTCCCAAGAACTAGAATTAGGTGTGTGAATCATAACACCCAGATTTTAATGCAGCTGATTGCACCTGTGTTTTTCCGAAAGCATGTTCTAATTAAAACAAAGTTCAAGAACGCGCTACATCAGGCTTGAGAAAACAGCAGCATTCTACAGTGAGGGGGTAAGCTGGAGGGTTCCAAATAAAGACACCAGATGTAGCTTATTACAATTGATGTGTTTAAAAAAAATCGGTAGGTCACATCTGTCACATCAACAGGATCAGCCCTTCAAAGACGGGACCAAAGGGAGTTACAGAGAATCCCCGGCTGCCTGTTGGCATTCAAGTCTTACCTCTCTCTGAAGACACAGGTACCAAAGTGTGAGGGGCACACATCTGAGAGTGGAGAACAGCCCTTTGCACCCCATCCTGAGATAGAACTAAGTGTCTAGAAGCAAGAAAGGCTGATGGCACAGAAAACCAAGCAGAGAGCGCCCTAGCTGGCAGAGTGAATGGCTAACACGAGGCATCCCCAAGCACACAAGTCTCAGGCGGGCTACAAGAAAGAGGACTTCAAGGAGCACACAGAACCCCATAGTGAAGATTTCTCCCTTCTCTGCCCTTTATTCCTACCATCTACATTTCCCTGTGATCGCATCCCCCTGGTGACTCTAAACACTAACAGGAGGAGTTTGTCCAAACAGAAAAATTAACACGCGAGAAGAAATGTTTCTCAGTTGCATTGGAAAGCGGCATACAGATCCTTAAGACAGACTGTGGTATTTGATTTAAAAAGAAACCAGAGAACCAGGCACGATAGCACAGGTCTTTAATTCCCAGCAGTCCGGATCCAGACACACGAGACTAAATAAAAAGAGTGAGGGACACTAAGTTCGCAAAGAGCTCATCTGTCTTTGCTGTCATTGTCCTAGCCTCCTGTCTGTGCAACGACTACCCAGAGAAGGATCATCTGCTGTAAAACCCTACTTACTAGGAGCTGTGAGAGCCACTCCTCAGGAGACCGGAAAGAGCAAATTCTGGAACTGTACTATGGAGAATCATAACCCTGGGTCTGGGTAGATGGTCTTTGGATCAGAGCGTCTGGGCAAACATAAAGAAATGAATTTGAATCCTCAGCCGGGAGGGCGGGGGGACGGAAGGAAAAGAAAGAAAAGGGCTATGAACATCTATAACCCAAGCACTGTGGGGTAGCACAAACCGGAAGATGAGTGGGGGTTGCCAGTTTCGGGGTTAACTCCAGGTCCTACTTTCCCTCTGGCCTCCACACCTGAGCCATGAGTACTGAGTACGTCAGCTTGCATATAAAGACTAGTAGGACAGCCCA
This sequence comes from Rattus rattus, assembly GCF_011064425.1. Classification (NCBI taxonomy): domain Eukaryota; kingdom Metazoa; phylum Chordata; class Mammalia; order Rodentia; family Muridae; genus Rattus; species Rattus rattus. Next base: position 15,802,307 of record NC_046171.1, on the reverse strand, counting down.
CCTCTTACAGATCATGGTGACCTTCCCTTTCACACTCTTGCTGCCTCCTGGAGGGAATGGGCAGAAGGTTCTGTCATCAGCAAGCTGCCCTCAGCAAGACTGACACATTTACGGTGCTCTTTCAAACAGCCAGCCTTCAGGAAGAGTGTGCGTTAATAAGTGGCATGGTGCCGTCCTCAGGAGAAGTTGCCCCGTGGCAGTGAAACCAAAACAAATAGACCCACAGACAGTCAAAGTCTGCAATGGGCAGACTTGCAGATGCACCATTCTGACATCTAATCGCTAATCCAGGGGGGGGGAAAAAGTATTTCTCCGGTATTTTAAGCATTGCTCTGAATTCGTGTAGAAAGCTCACTGCAGTAAACATTGACTGCATAGGGGTGTCTAAGGACGTTTTTCCCTCGTCAGGCAAGAGAGAAGGATAGACTGAGGGAATACTCAGCAGAGCAGGCACTGATCCCTGGAGGGCAGCACATGAGCAGCAGCGCTGGCTGAGACCTGTTTACTCTAGACAGTTTCTCGTCACCTTTGAGAGGGCCAAGTGGCCCTAAATCTTGGACAGTGACAGTGTGCCCTTGCTTTAAAGTCTGTCAGCTGGTGCTCCCCCTGGGGAACTAACCTCAACTTCCCAACCGCCTCCGAATGCCCACAGGAGAGCTGGCAAAAGCCATCACGGGTTCCAGGTTCAAACAGAAAGAGGGCACGCTGCCTCTCAAGCCAGGGTCACAAAACCACTTGGATGGAGAAACCTGCCAGGCGGCAGGCCAGCGATGGCCTCTGTGTTTGTTGAAGTCTGCCTAGCAACTCCTGGCAATTTCGGAAAGCACGTTCGGTCATCCTGGAAAAATAAACACCGGCCAATGGAACAGTGAGGTTCGAGGTGTATGCCTTTCCCTTCTGGAGAAGAAAGCTTGCTGTTAGCCTCCCTTCTGTGGACTGAGGTGCAGTGGCTGTGGCCAAGAGCATGAGGGGGGGTGGGGCGGGGGGGTAGCAGAGAGTGAACTTTTGGTGCAGACACCAGAGTGACTCTTCAGAATACAAACCCTAATGATACTTGGGGAAGTCTCACGGTTAAGAATCGACATTTATTTCACTTAATAAAATCATTTCCAGATCCATCTGTTTCCTCAAGGCACATGTTTCCTCTCACTTAAGTTTAAAGACATAATGTGTCTGACATGAACATAGATAGGGCGTTTTGTTATGAGAGGGGAAATGAAATCTAAAGTGAGGGGGAGAGAAAGAGAGAAAGTTAATGACCTCTATCTGTCACGAAGCAGGAGGGAGTGCTATTCAAAGGGAAGTGGGGGGTCGGGCAGCAAAGATCAGGGTCTGGAAGAGGGCCAGGTACACCGACAAACATTTGTACATGCATACACACGTATATGAAGGCGTCGCAATGAAAGCCTTATCTTTGTACATCCATTTTTAAAATTTTAAAGACAAGAAAGAGAAAGAACTGACGTCCAAAAACAACTTTGTGTGGTCTGGAGAGATGGCTCGGCAGTTAAAAGTAGAGACCGATCTTACAGAAGTCCTCAAGTTTGATCCCTAACACCCAAGTCACAACTATCTGTAACTCCAGTTCAAATGGATAAGGCGCCCTCTTCTGGCCTCTGCAGGCACCTGCGTTTGTGTGCACTGCACATACCCACACACAGACATACACTTAAGTACAGATGATTAAAAATGAAATCGATGTTTACAAATAATGTTTGCCTCTGGGTTAAAGCGTATGTAGGACCTTATTAATGCTTTGAACGTACGCTAAGGGTTACAGTGGAATAAGTCAGTAATCTATACAACTGCTTTTAACTTAAATTTCTAATTATGGAAGGGACACAGAAGTATTCTCGGATTTCAAAAAGTCTTTATGTGGAGGACAGTTTAATTTTCCTCTTAGAAGACTGGCCTTCCAAACAACATTAACAAGTTCAATTCAGAGACCAACAACATTTAAAAGTCAAAGAAAGAAAATACTGTTCTTATCTAGTTGTTTCAAACACGCTCAGGTGGCCCTGGATGGACAACCTCTCCGGAGTCTTGAAAGGCACTAGTTGTGGAATGCCACAAACACAGCTTGCCTGGAACACACGTGGCTTTAATGAAATCCAGAGGTTCTCAGGCTTGGGAGTAGTTGGGTCTGTATACTGAACTCTGACCAAGCTAATATGAGAGTGAACCTCCCTCTCTGCCTCTCTCTCTCTCTCTCTCCCTCCCTCCCAACCTTTCTACAACTAACTCTCTTATATAAATGATCTTTCTTATACAACTGTGGCAGGGGCAAAGCAGTCCTGTGGTCCTGGGTGGGCTGTGAGAAGTGCTAGGAGCTTCCCCCACCCCTTTTAAATAAGCGTGAAGCATCAATTCACATAATGCACCTAAGAAGAAACAATTCCATTACATCCCACACTTGATAAAACTAGAATTGCGGGCTGGAGGAATGTAGCTCAGCTGGGACAGAGCCTGCTTAGTATGCATGGAGCCCGGGGTTTGATCCATGACACCATGTAAACCATGCGTAATAACACGTGAGAACTGTAATCCCAGTACTTGGAAAGTGGAAGCAAAACAAATCCACAGTTCAAGGTCACCTTTGGGTGACATAGCGATTTTGAGGCTAGTTTAAGTTACATAAGACCCTGTCTTAGAAATATAATTAAATGGGAAAACAAAGACCCAGTAAAAGACGAGTCTAGGTTGGTGGGGTGTCTGCTGTGGAGTGCTTCTACTACATGCACCCCAGCATCTCCTCAAGAAAGTGAACAGAAACCTTTCCAAGTTTGAGCAACGTCAAGTCTGTGGTCTTCCAAAGCCACTGGCCTATCTTCTACATTCTGCACCTCAGAGTCTTATAGGCTTCCACATGAGCTCTGGCTGGGTTCTTTGTGCAAATTCCTGTCCCTCACCTGGGACTCAGCTGTCCCTCTATATTGCACCGACTTTTCAATCTGTTTCTAGATGTCATTGCTAAACTATTTCCAATCCCTTTCTGGCATAAGGGATAAGACGGTATTGCATAAAATCCATTTCTGGGGCTGGAGAGATGGCTCAGCAGTTAGAAGCACTGACTGCTCTTCCAGAGGTCATGAGTTCAATTCCCAGCACCCACATGGTGGCTCCCAAACATCTGTAATGGGATCCGATGTCCTCCTCTGTTGTGTCTGAAGACAGATATAGTGTACTCGTATAGATAAAAATAAATACACCTTAAAATATTTTTGAAAGTTAAAAATAACAAAAAATAGATAAATAACTGCATTTCTGTCTTTCAAAATTGACTCTGTGAATGTCAAAATCATGCAGTTCAATTTCACCGAGCCTTGCTCAGACATGAATATAATTGATGCCTCTGAAGGTCTGGTAGTGACTGACAACTATAGAGGGAGTTGATTCCGGAAATAACTAGGCTACTTGGCAAATGTGAGACACAAAAAGAGAGTGAGGTGTACTGCAATCAGAGAGCTTCAAACAGATTACACAATCACTACACATAGCCAAACTCTCTAATGTGCATGCAGTTACCATGCATTCAAGAGCACTGACCCTCTTTTTGATTTTCATGTTCCAACTTGTCTGTGAAATGTCATAAAACCTTCAGAGGCCCAACCAACAACAGGGACCCCAATCTCTCAATTTACAGTGGGAAGGTCAGCTTATCTTTAAGTCATGGTTAGCTTGAAGGGGTAAAGGAGACACAAAACTTTATTCACTGGCATCTAGAAAGGGACAACTGGTCAACACACATATTAGTAAATGACACTTGTAGATATGAAAGCATAAGAAAGATAAGGAAAAAAAGGCCCATGTTTCCTGAGCACATGAGGCTTGGGTAATCTCCATAATAGAGGTTTGTACAGCCAGACACAGGATGTGTGCAGTGGCTGCCCTGAACCAAGAAGTGCAAGTCAGAGTCTGAACACAACGTCTGCAGATGTCCTCAAATCACCAGGAACTTGTTACAGGAAAGGTTCCACAACATTCCAGGAAGAAAGCCAGCCTCAAAATCATCTCTTGTGACCTTCTCTCCTCTCCCTGACTAAGCATCATTGTTTTATGTCCTAGAACACAGCACACATGGACTGAATAAACAGTGTAGGGAAGACAGGCTGGGATCTACACAGAGCAGAATTCAGTTCTTGACCCTAGAAGCCTCAATACCTCAGGGCTAAGAAGCTTCCAGTTACCCAGGAAGCTCAGAACCCAGCTCACATCACAGAGCACAGACCTCCTTAGACACTCTTGTAGGCAAGTTGTTCCACTATGTAATTAACGATTTTGAGTACTAGCTTTGGGGTAACTGGGGTTTATTCACAGAGCAATGCCAGCCTTTCAGAGCCCTAGCCACTTCCATGTTAACACAAACCTGTGACACCCCTGCAACTTTGCAATTTGCCCTTTCTGCTAAATAGGTTTGTACCTAGGCTTAATTTTAAGTCTGTCCCTATAAAGATAAGGGGTTTACCTCTCCCACCACCACCACCCCTTGATGCTGAGGTTTCAGGTATGCATCACCACACCTGGTTTTTCTTCAGGGATGTTAAAAATCCAAACTCCACTCCCAGTGCTTGTGTATAGCGATTTTACCCACTGAGCCATCTCCTCTAACTCAACATTTTTAATGAGCGACTTTATCATTTCCTTCACTCATTCAGCAAGCACTGCTGAGTGCCATTTTACCCCATGCTCTATAATAAGCAAGTTAGGATTCAACAGAGGGTCATGTGTGTGTGTGTGTGTGTGTGTGTGTGTGTGTGTGTGTGTGTGTGTGTGTGTGTGTGGATCCTTAGTAGTAAAGGAAGGTGTATCTTTGGATTCTAATTTGACTTACAATACTTCAACCTAGAGTTTAACTGCACCCTTCTTTGAAAGCTATGGATGGTTGATTATCCCAGGGCAGCTTCTTTATAGGTGAACATTTTGGTACAAGCATTCTATAGTAACATCAGCTTCTTTTTATACAACCAGTATCACTTAGTATCCAAAGAGTCAATGCATCCTCATGGACATTGTTGCTAAAAGAAGGATAACTTTGTTACACTATAACTACACAGGCATCAATAGTGGACAGAAAATCAGAGCAACACATACAGTTGTCTTAGGGTTTTACTGCTGTGAACAGACACCATGACCAAGACAACTCTTATAAAAGACAACATTTAATTGGGGATGGTTTACAGGTTCAGAGGCTCAGTACATTATCATCAAGGTGGAAGCATGGCAGTGTCTAGGAAGGCATGGTGAAAGACCAGCTAAGAGTTCTACGTCTTCACATGAAGGAAAAGACTGACTTCCAAGCAGCAAGGAAGAAGGTCCTAAAGCCCACATCCACAGTGACACACTTCCTCCAACAAGGCCACACCTATTCCAACAAGAACACACTTCCTAATAGTGCCACTCCCTGGGCCAAGCATATTCAATCCACTACAATAGTGTCTTTCTTCAACTCAATCCTTTGTAAGATATGTAGGTTGCTTAGTTCAGAAGACATTACTGTCAGCTGAGAAGGGAATAGAAGATCATTCTGGCTTATTTTAAATGAAAAATGGCCACTTCTGTCAGATCTTACTTAGCCACAAACTGGGTGTGAGGTACGGGGCTAAAAAGAATTCCCCCACTAGGTCTGACCCTGTTTCTCGGTATCATGTTCAATAAGATTAATTGGATTTAATTGTGATGGCAGGTACCCATCATCAAAGATCTCATTACCTAACTCATTGAGAAGTTCAGAGATTCAGAGCCTTGGAAAACACAGAAGGAACATGTGCCTGTCACATGAAGCAAACAGCCAATGAGCTGAACCTTCAATCCAAAACATAAAAGAATTGTCTCTGACTTTTGTACACAAAAACAATAGAATTTTTTTTCATTTATTTTGAGATAGGGCCTTAGGTAATGCCAAGTAGCTGAGGATGGCCTTGAACTCTTGATTCTCCTTGCCTTTGCCTCCTGAGTGCTGCAATTACGTGTGTGCACCCATCTGCCCAGCTTAAATGGCGCTAGGGATTGGATGTCGGGCTTTAGACATGCTAGCCAAGCAGTCTGCTGACTAAGCTATATGTCTAGCTCTAAAACGTTTTAGTTAGACAGGAGAAATACACTAAAATCCACTGCACATCCAGGTGACACCCCAGTTAATTTGCCATAGCTCCATGATTGCCTAGAGTCCTAAATGTTCTGCCACAATATAATCATAGGAAGGATCAAGTAGCTTCATTTCACTATCACATCAGCATCTATAGACACCAATCAGAGCATCATGCTGAATAGCATAGATCTGGAGATTTGTCAACAGAATGGGGAAGAGGAAGGAGAGAGGGGAAGGGGGAAAGAATCCAGGGTTACTAAAGACCTGTGACTCCATGCCAATGCTGATGCATCATGGGAGAAGGAACCCTGTTTGGGGGCTACCCTTCCTCGGCTTTCTGCAACCTGTGTACTTTTCAGGACAGTAAGTTACTGCTCCCGTGGTATGTGGAGTCACTGGGCCCTCTCATCTCTCTGTGGGCAATTTTGGACAAGGCGACTTTCTAGTCCGTGAACTCTGGGTGGCCCACATGCTATGCCTATCCACAGTGAGGCATGATCAGTACCTCAGAGATACCCAGACCAAAGGAGGGAAGAGAGGCTGAACCATGGGGATCCTGAGACAGGAAGATGGACGGAGGGGGTAACAGGAATCAAATAAATGAAGCTTTCTCCCTGTGACTATGGCTTCAGTGATATCAATTCAGATTCCATCTCTACAGAGAATAAACAACGCCATGCTCCCCCTCCTCCCTGTCCCCTCCCTCCCTCCTTTGAGGGCAAGACTAGAGATTGAATTTAGGGCCTTATGCATACAAGGCAAGGACTCTATTAATAAGCACGGTCTGATTTTAGCCATTGTTTTTCCAAATGGCCTTTTGAAAGCTCTCATCATAATTTACCTTAAAGCACACTTGTTATTTCCAGTACAATTAAAGAGATGACTAAGGGAAAAAAAGCCTTCTTCATAGGCAACTCCGTGCAAGTCCTCCACCACCCCTGGGGCATCCATTCACTCCTGGTAAAATACTATTTCCAGCATCATGTTCCCTCCCAATGTTGGCTCTGACATTCCTACCTCGACTTCGAAGTCAACGCACTAGATAAAATTCTCCTCCGGCCTCAAAAATAGTTCTCCAGTAGCTGTCCTATGCCTGCAAAATTTTTTTATGAGAAATAGTAGTCACCCCTAATTCTCTCCTGCTGTTCCTCTTCATCCTATGACATCCCACAAAGATTCCTGCGCCTCTTTATCTTCATGCATACCTTCCCAAAGTCCCCAAAGTCACCATTGCTCCACTGTTTAAGCAGCTCCCTTAGACCACCACAGCGCTCACTTACTTGGCGGCCCTGGTCCTCCAGACCTGTACTGCCTATGATAACACTGGTCCCCACGCTGTCCATCAACTGCACACATCATCAGTCCTTCTCACACCTAACAGACAGTCCTTGTTCAATACCAACCAAGAGCCCACTCAGTGATAATGGTGGTCCAGTCCCCAGCCCAGTAGGTCCCAGATGTTCCTGAACAGCCTGTGGGTGACTCCCATTACCAGCGCAAAGGGCTCCAGAGCAACAGGCTAAGCATGGGATGTTCAAGGAAAGTGGGTACCACACCCAGGAACCAGAGTGACAGATACTGTAGCTAATATGCAAAGTATTTCCTGAGCTACAGAGATGAATAGCCGTACCGGGACAGGCCACTTACACTGTCTGCTTAGCCCATTCTGCAACCATAGTTATTCTTGCTTTAAAAATGAATCTCAGTCTGTCCTGGTACCTTCAACCCATCCTAATCAAGCCACGGCCTTTCTGTCCGGGAGGATTTCATACTTCATGATATAGGATCAGCAGAGTGAGGCTCCAAAGGGGACCTGTTACATGTCAGTTTACCATGTCATTAGCAGGAGAAAGGGGGATGAGGGTGAAAGACAAGGAAGGGGGAGAGGTTATCTATAGGTAATAAAAAACCTAACTGTAAAACATAAGACACAGCCATCTAAATAGAAACCAATAGGCTCCAGGGTATTACCCCACAGTAGAGCACATGCTGCCTTATACAAGGTCCTAGGTCCAATCCTCAGTATTGCAAAGGAAAAATAAATTAAAAAAATAAATAAAATTGGCAAAAGAGACAGAAGAATCAAGGAAACGGGATCTCTCCAAATACAAGACACGACCAACTCAACCCTACATGGAGACAAGACGCCCGCCATATTCTAGAGCTACACGTGTGTTCAGAGGAGGGCCTCATCCCACAATGCTGGTGGCTGTGCCACCGTCCTTTGTAAGATGCAGACTCTATTGTCTTCCATCAATCAAACCCTCCACTCAGGTTAGTTATCACGCCTCCCTGGTTATAAACCTAGCATGAGTGCATCATTCCAGCTCACTTTTCTCCCAGATCTATAAGAAATTACACCCTTTTTGTCACAAGACAGCAGACACCCAGGTCTTAAGGGGCCAGTCCTATACCCTGCAGCCACTGGCTGTTTCAACACTGATGACCAGATCTTACGGGCCCTACTTCAATGCGGCCTCTGGACCATCCAAGTTATCAACAACCTCTTTGCAGACCCTGACCTCCGCCGCAGCCTCTCAAGGGGCCCATGGGATCTTAGTGTGTGTGTTGGGAGGGGGCTCAGAGCCGATCACACTCGTAGTGCATCCAGTAGCGATCTTTAAGGGCTGCGTGTTCCAGTTAACAAGAAGGTAGAGGGGAGATCACCTTTCTTCTCGAAAGAGTGTGTGGATTTGGGGGAGACAGGAATGGCCTAGGAGAGGCTCTATGCAGAAGAGCCACACAGCAGCCAACTGTTCACAACTTGGGCAAATGGCTTCAGTTCCCATGGTCCTGGTCTTCCCATCTAATCTATTCAATAAGCCAGGAACTCTGAGGTCCCACAGCACCAACATCCCTTAGTCCTAACCAGACAGACGCATAGAACAATGTGCTAGGTCCCCAAACACTTAAGAGGTCAGAAACTAGATGGATTCTGAGACATGTAAGAAAATTATCACTCATGAGACCAAAACAGGTTGATTCAGAGAGGGAGACAAGGCAGAGTGAAAAGAGAGGAAGACGGATGCTCGCACAGGCTAGCTCAGCTCAGAATCTCCCATGGCTGCTGTGAGCTGGCAACCAGGCAGAGGACAGAGACGACGGTGACAGAAGACTCTAGAAGGGGCATTTGTGGCTGAGTTAGTTTGTTGTTCTCTTGCCAGTAGAGCCGAGAAGTGCGCTTACACCTGGTCCCCCGGAGCAACAGGAACCAGGGTTCAGTAAAGAGGAAGGAATCATACTTCCAGAGACAGGTCAACTGGAAATTTTGCTTTGCCTAGGAGACAGGAGAGACATGTGGATAAAGTCTGAGTGCCAATACAAAGTTCTAATGGTCTGTGTTTTGAGGGAGAAAGCCGTGTGTGTGTGTGTGTGCATGCGCATGTGTGTATGTACTTGAAAACTAGTGACTAGCACCCCGTTCCAAGCAACTCACTTGACTGGAACCCTCAGGTTCTAGCTCTTTTTAATTTATTTACCTACATTCCAAATGGTGTCCCCTTCTGGTCCCCCTCTCCCAGAGTCCCTCCTCCCATCCCCCTTCCCCTTCTCCTCGGAGAGAGTGGACCCCACCCTGGGGATCCCCCCCAACCCTGTCACATCAAGTCTCTGCAATATTAGGCACAGTCTCTCCCACTGAGGCCAGACAAGGCAGCCCTGTTGGGGAATGGATCCCACAGTCAAGTTACAGCGTTAGGAAGGGCCTTTGCTCCAGATGTTGGGGGACCCACATAGGGACTGAGCTGCATATGAGCTGGGGAGGGAGAGGGCTCATCCCAGCCCGTGTACGTTCTTTGGTTGGTGGCTCAGTCTCTGAGAACTTCCAAGGGTCTTAAATTAGTTGACTGTGTTGGTTAAGTTCCAGATCTTTACAGGAACAAAAACTATTTAGTGAAATAATATTGGGACGTACTACGTATCATTATGCTGTTCTTTTTTCAGTAGAGATTTTCAACGGTACAGGGCAGCATCATTAAGACTTACCTGTGGGAGGAATGGATACAGAAAATGTGGTACATCTACACAATGGAATATTACTCAGCTATGAAAAACAACGACTTTATGAAATTCGTAGGCAAATGGCTGGAACTGGAAACTATCATCCTGAGTGAGCTAACCCAATCACAGAAAGACATACATGGTATGCACTCATTGATAAGTGGCTATTAGCCCAAATGCTTGAATTACCCTAGATGCACAGAACAAATGAAACTGAAGACGGAGGATCAAAATGTGAATGCTTCACTCCTTCTTTAAAAGGGGAACAAGAATACCCTTGGCAGGGAAGAGAGAGGCAAAGATTAAAACAGAGACTGAAGGGACACCCATTCAGAGCCTGCCCCACATGTGGCCCATATATATACAGCCATCCAATTAGACAAGATGGATGAAGCAAAGAAGTGCAGACCGACAGGAGCCGGATGTAGATCGATCCTGAGAGACACAGCCAGAATACAGCAAATACAGAGGCAAATGCCAGCAGCAAACCACTGAACTGAGAACGGGACCCCCGTTGGAGGAATCAGAGAAAGAACTGGAAGAGCTTGAAGGGGCTTGAGACCCCATATGTACAACAATGCCAAGCAACCAGAGCTTCCAGGGACTAAGCCACTACCTAAAGACTATACATGGACTGACCCTGGACTCTGACCGCATAGGTAGCAATGAATATCCTAGTAAGAGCACCAGTGGAAGGGGAAGCCCTGGGTCCTGCTAAGACTGAACACCCAGTGAACTAGACTGTCGGGGGGGGGGCGGCAAGGGGGGGAGGGTGGGGAGGGGAACACCCATAGGGAAGGGGGGGAGGAAGGGATGTTTGCCCGGAAACCGGAAAAGGAATAACACTCAAATGTACATAAGAAATATTCAAGTTAATAAAAAAAAAAAAGACTTACCTGTGGCAATTTTTTTCCATACAATGAGTTTTGACACCATACAGACACGACAGACCCTCCTGAAAACCATACCCACACAACATCGAATTTTTGTGTGTCGCTATATAATGTGATTGTGTGTGTGTGTGTGTGTGTGTGTGTGTGTGTGTGTACACACGCGCACACATGCACATGCTTTCATGAGAGTGAGGGCACGTGTGGAAATCAAAAGTTGATGTCCGGGTCTAACTCAATTCCCCTCTGGTTATATTTCCTGCGGGACAGTCTCTCAGTTGAAACCAGCGTTCTCTGCTCGGTTTGCTCCCAGAAGCTCCTGGCTCTGTCTCTTCAGGTGACAGAGTGCCACGATGCCTGCCCAGTGTGGTTCTAGGCATGTGAGCGCTCCAGTCCTCGGACTTCATCCCCAAAGCTATCTCCCTAGGTTTGTCACATTAAATTGTATGGGATTAAAGCTGAGCACAGGGCTTACGTTGTGAGTAAATGACACAGGAGCAATAAGTAAGGTATGTCGTTAACGTATGTCGTTATAAATAATTAATAGTGCACCTGGCTACAAAATCACTTTTATCAGCACCAGTGATCAACATCAATATCAATTATGAGTGTGGAATCTGGGGTTGGGGATTTAGCTTATCGGTAGAGCACTTGCCTAGCAAGCGCAAGGCCCTGGGTTCGGTCCCCAGCTCCGGAAAAAAAAAAAAAAAGGAGAATGAGTGTGGAATCTGTCCCTGCCTGCTACCCATGCTCCATCCCAGTGCCTCCCAACCCTGGCTAAAAGTCACCTGACCATATTTTATAGAACCAATGCCCAGCCATGCCTTCCTACCAGGACAACCAAGCTGGACCTTCCCTTGGCCCCTCAGCAGGTTAAAGCAGACTTGTAGACGCTGCTTTGAGGGTTTCACGTTCCCTCCGATTTTTAACGCCAGGACTGAAGAAGCAGGAGAGTTAGAACATGAATTCCCGTTAGTGACTGAGCTGGAAGATCCGTCCCCTCAAGAGCTCCTAGACCTCAAATTCTCTTGGCCTTCCCTCTTCCTACGCATTTATCATTACGCTAGTGGTTTAATGCTAATTGTAACAAGCGCTAAAGTGATAGCCAATGTTTCTTTAATCCCACAAACAGAACCCAATTTCCCACGCCTTGCCAAATCTAAATCATTTGTATCCATTTCTCAGAGAGTTTTGTTTCCTTTCCATAAAACGGGGCCAGAAAGAAACTGCAGCAGCCAAACCTTTCTACTCTTTCCCTCCTGAAAATACATTTTTAAGTGACATATCACACGGGGATCAGAACTTAAGTTAAATGTGGTAACTATTTATTTTATAGCCATCATTTCGAACTTGGCGATTTTATGATCCAAAATATAATAAAGGTATCACAATAGCTGAGAAACCATGTTGCAAAACCTCGTTAAAAAAAATAAGCTTTGCTGAGACTGCCATGATTATCCAGGAGAGTAGTATTTATGTGTTCCTAACCCCAAGCTAATAAAGGAGTCAGGGCAGAAGATCTTCCCAGCAGGCCTGTGTTCTTGGGTCCAAACTCCAACGACTATCAGTAAAAAAAAAGTAAACTTTATTGCCAACTATCTGGTCATTTTGAAGATTGTTTTTGATTTGGTTCGTGGGTTTGTTTTGTTTCTTTTGGGGTTTTTTTGGTTTGTGGTTTTTTGGGGTTTTTTTTTGTTGTTGTTGTATTGTTTTCTGAGACAAGGTTTGACACTATAGTTCAGGTTAGCCTAGTGTTCACTATATAGCCCAGGCTAGCCCGGAACTTAAAAGCAATTCTCCTGCCTTAGCCAACCCAGTGTTGGGGGTTACAGGTGGTTACAGCCACAACAGCATTGGCAACTGTTTTAAATTTTTTACTCTTTCTGAGGAAACAAAGCAAGGAAGAGATGATCGGCTGAGTCCTGGATTCAAATCCTTCCACTCATCCTTATGACTTTCCTGTGAAGAACTAGAGACCATCATTAGCCCACGTGAAATAATTTTATAAAGTTTAAAGAAAAATTAGGTAGGAAGGGGTATCCCTGCTTCTGCAAAGGCTCCGATTCTATGGGTATAGAAGATACCATTTGTTAAACCCTGCCCAGCAGCTCATCCACAAGGCCTTTCTTCCCTCAGCACACCAACTACACGTCCTAAAGGAGACAGTTTCAAAAAAAAATCATATCATATATTTCCCCAATTATTCTTCTTGCCCAATGCATTGTACTTAAAATCCCCTTCTCTTAAGTGTGCCACCCAAGGACAGGAAGCATATGGGAGCTCCTTTCTCTCCACAGTCACGGCTTCCAAGGACAACAGTGTCAGTATCTGTGATTCCTCAGCTTTGAAACCACCTCCCTCTCCTCCCTCTCCCTCCCTCTCCCTCTCCCTCTCCCTCTCCCTCTCCCTCTCCCTCTCCCCCCTCCTCCCTCTCTCCCTCTCTCCCTCTCCCTCCCTCTCCCTCCCTTTCCTCCCTCTCCCTCCCCTCTCCTCTCCCTCTCCCTCTCCCTCTCCCTCTCCCTCTCCCTCTTCCCTCTCCCTCTCGCTCTTCCCTCTCCCTCTCGCTCGAATGCCTCTAGCTAAGGGCCTGGTCCCTCAGAGTCAAGCTTTTTTGGAAGCCAGGTTTGTCTCTTTAACATTCCTAAGAGACCCACCAGTCAGGAGGGATTTAGGATTCCCCGTTCACAAGGGAACAGGCCTCATTATCAGGAGACGACAGGGATAACATAACGTGGAGAAGTGCTCGAATAGGACGAAACTCACAGCCATGTTCCCATCAAGCCCTGAGAAACATCCCTGCCTCAAATTTGCTAATTCCTCCCTCTCTGATACTGGCTAGGGCCAAGAAGATCCTAGGCTCTCCAAACCTCCAGAGCCAGAGAGCAGGCCTCACCGCATGGCTCCCCTACAGCACCCACCACCAGAGAGGGTCTACTTAACTTACAAAAACAACGCCGAGCCCCCACAGTTTCTTGCTCTCTTATTCATGGCGTTTAAGGTTCCCCAGTAATTCCAGAGTAACTAGGCTCATGGGAAATACAGTTTTTCATCTTCTTCCAAAACAAGTAATGGAAAACTCAGGAAAGAAAGCCAAAAGGAAACACCGGGAGCCTCTACACTACACCTGTCCAGTCTGTTGTCATGGTGATGACAAACAACAAACCGTCAGTGATCAAAGGTCACCTACGATGACAAAACTCCTCAGAGGTCAATGCAAAGGAAAGGAAGGGGCGCTCCCATGGTACTCGGCCATTCTCATTTCATTCGGGGATGGGGGGACAAGGAAATGAAAAGGAAACATTCCCAAACCCATATCTCCACCAAAAAATGACCCAGATCACTTTTTTCTCAGGAAAGAATTTACATTCGAACAAATTTTTTTTTTTTAACTGCCAAAGAGCCAGTTTAGAAAAGCCACAACTGCTACATATTTGACAGCAGACAGTAACATCCAGGATATTCAATCACTTAATTCAAGGGTCAAGTTACTCAGGGAAGCATAAAGTAATAAGATGCTCCCGGAACCATTATTACAGAAATATTTACATACTGTATTGACTTCTCTGGGTGTTGGTCACACACACACAACACACATGCATACACACACACGCACGCTCACACACACGCACGCTCGCACACATGAAGATAAGAAAAAAAACAGTATCAATGGCGCTGGAGAGACTGCACAGCGGTTTAGAACACTGGCTGCTCTTCTAGAGAAACCCAGTTCAATTCCCAGTACCCAAGGCCAGCAACTCCCAATCTCCTATAACTCCAGCTCCAGAGGAATCCAGGCCCCCTTCTGGACTCTGCGGGTACTGCACCCAACATGCACATTGCCATGGAGACACACAAAAAGACTACATGTAAGCATAAAGACTCAACATTTGGAAAGGTGCCTTTATAAGCGACAGCTAACTGAATACGAGACAACTGACCTGTCCATTCTGGGGTACGGGGGACCAAGCTTTCCATGAAGCAATTTTTCCTTTAGAATTCCATACTCCCTAACTTTGTTTTTGGCATTTTTTGAAACTACAATCTTTTGGCCTAAAAGGGCAAGAATTTGGGGGTGATAAAAATATAATATTAGCCCAAGGAATATCTCTTCCAAGTTAGTTATGCCATTAGCCTTGGGCCAAGGCACAGTTTATTGGTTGATTTCCAAAGATACATCCACTATCTGATTACGAATACAAAATACCCCTTTGTTTAAAATATGTGATGTGTGCTTTGGAGGTTGCTGTGTGTAGCCCCATGCATAGGGGGTCCTGGGGTTCCCATCAAAGGCCAGAGAGATGCTACGTGAACCTCTGGCTTCGGTGAGTCACACCGGGACCCATCCCCACCTTATACACTGTAACACATTCTCCTGCCAAGAAAGGGCTGAGTAGGATCATTTTCACAAGATGGGGGGGGAGGGGTGGAGATGAAGAGGAAACAGGGTAGACAATGAGTAAGCCACGAACAACTGCCCAAAAGAAAAAAAAAAACCACAAGGAAAAAAAACAACCTGGAAGATCACTTCCATGTGTTGAGATGAAAGTTGCTGTTAGGCATGGAGAACAAGCTAGAGAGACCGATGATAAGTTGAGCCACTCCCTCCCTTATAAAGAATGGACAGAGTCAAAGAATAAAAGATATACTTGTGGGTTGGGGATTTAGCTCAGTGGTAGAGCACTTGCCTAGCAAGTGCAAGGCCCTGGGTTCGGTCCCCAGCTACGAAAAAAAGAAAAAAGAAAAAAAAAGATATACTTGTTAAGGAACTTTGTAAAGGAACGTTCTCCCCACCCCCCACTCATGCACACATAACCATGCACGCACGCGTGCACGCGCACACACACACACACACACACACACACACAGAAAGAGAGAGAGAGAGAGAGAGCGCATCTCATGGAGATAGTTTAATACATAGCCCTGTTACCCAGAAAACAGTGAAACTCGCTTTCATATACATTCATAAAAAGGTGAGATGACACTAATGTTTCCTTTCAACCTAAGGTATGGAATCACGGGTTACGTCTTTTCCTTTCCCACATTGGTGACATTTTTATTCTAGACAATTTAGAAATGTCTTGCAATGATGACCGCAGGAAAAAAAACTATCAATGACAGGCAATTGAAATATGTCAATCAAACCGTACATATACATTTAATAAATGGCACTTTACTGTTTTGGTCTACTTCTCCGTGACAGGAAATACTTTCTATAGGATCATTTCCTACATTAAAGGGAGAAGAGGTTTAAGTTTTCCCTCCGGAATGCTATACATTCAAACCCTAAGCCCCAGTAACCTATTCAGAAACAGGGCCAAGGCAGACAGATGTAGTAAGTTAAAATGTGAGCACAGAGAATAGGATGGGCCCCTGGTCCTGTGGGAAGAACATGCTGGCTAGTTTTATATCAGCTTGACCCAAGCTACAGTCATCTGAGAAAAGGTACCTCAACTGGGAAATTACCTCCTTAATATCAGGCTGTAGACAAGTCTATATTCTCTTCGTGATTGATAAGGGAGGCCCAGCCCAGGTACAACCCTGGGATGGTGGTCCAGCAAGCTGAGCAAACCATGAGGAGCAAGCCAGTAAGCAGCACTCCTTCAAGCCTCTGCCTCAGCTCCTGCCCCAGATTCCTGCCCTGGGTAAGTTCCTGCCATCCATGGTGAACTGTGCTGTAGGATTGCATGCAAAACAAATCTTTTCCTACCCAAGTTGCCTTTGGTCACGGTGTTTGATCACTGCACAAGAATAACCCAAACTAGGAGAGAAACTAAGCACCAGGATAACAGGGAGTTGCCGTGACAGACCTGGACATGTTTTGGGGAGGATTGTGGAAAGACTTTGGAACCCAGGGCTAGAAAAGCCGTTGAGTGTTCAAAGCTTGGTGAGCTGTTCAGTGGGAGTCTGAA
The DNA here is from genome assembly GCF_011064425.1 of Rattus rattus. Taxonomy (NCBI): domain Eukaryota; kingdom Metazoa; phylum Chordata; class Mammalia; order Rodentia; family Muridae; genus Rattus; species Rattus rattus. Next base: position 15,785,421 of record NC_046171.1, on the reverse strand, counting down.
GTGTTGAGAGAAATGCAGGCAATGGAGGCCCGGCTTGTGAGGCTTCCGAGGGAAGCAAGGACTATCGGGGCTGCTTGACATTTTTGAATTAAAAATGCAGCTGGGGGCTGAAGATCAGCCATGATTAACAACAGACGAACACTACTGAAGTGAAGTCTTTGCTTGGCTAAGATAATGGATGCTGGTCAGCTCTGGTTGAAGAATCTGCTGTGATTAAGGAGAGACCAGCATCTCTGAGATGAGATCTAGGAAGTGTTTCCTCAGGGTCAGCGCACGAAAGCTGTGTTCCAGAGGTGGCCAGGGTTGAACATTGTGCTGATAGCTGAATTCTGTCATGTGTATGAGCCTCTCAGGCTCTACTGGTTTTAGGGTCATGGAGAGCGGCTGAGGCTGGGCACTGTGAGAGATCAGAAGAGGCCATTGGTGAAGGTGCAGCCTCAGTGGCAGCTGAAACCCCAGGATTGAAGGGGTCACAGGGAGAAACTGAGGCTTGGTACCAGGTTTAAAGTCAAAAGTCTTTGAAGCAAGCCCAGGAGAGGCTATTAGAGAAGCTACAGCTCCCGGCACTTTGGAGAAACCAGTACCATGGGACAACAGCCAAGGACAGCAGCAGACATGGAGTAGAGCGTAGAGCCAGCCTGAACCTGTGAGACAAGCTGTGTGTACTGTGGCGAAGCCTTTAAAGGAGCCCAAAAGATTGTGAATGAATCCCAGACACTGGAGGCAGAGTTATTTATCCTGTCGGGAGTTTGGTTTTACTCTGATTTGCTTGTGCTTGCACCCTGCTTCTCTCCTCTTAGAAGAAGAAGAGTCAAGCCAGTAAACAGTATCCCTCCATGGCCTCAGCAACAACCCTTACCTCCAGCTTCCTGCCCTGGCTGCTCCTGCTTTGACTGTAGGAGATGAACAACCGTGATGTCAAAATGTAAGGAAAATAAACCCTTTCTCCTCCAGTTGCTTTAAGTGACAATGTTTCATTCACAACAACAGTAACCCCAACCAAGACACAATGGTGTCTTGAGCAAAGGAAGGACGTTTTAGATGCAGATGTACAAAACCAGAAAGGCCCGTGAAGATGCAGACAGACATCAGGCTGATGCTCAAATGACACCGCAGCTAATGAGAAGGCTGGCATGGATCAGACCCTACCCTGGGGTCCTCGAATGGTCCCTGTCTACAATCCCATCCCTGCAGAGCTAAACTCTGGACTTGAGAGGAAACACTCTTCATGGAGTTGGGGCTTCCTATGTGTGCTCCAACAGCATGGGGACACAAAACGTGTACCACATGATGGCTCTGAACCATACATCTTCCTAACCATCTAGCTTATGGTGGGTAGCACTCGCAGAATCCATTTTCTCTTTCTCCAGATGCCTCCCCCCTCCCCCAAAGCTGTCTCCTTTCACTCCTTGCCTTAACTGTGGTTATGTGTTTAACTTCCTGCCTAGGCCTGGCCTCATAACCACAGCCTGCGACTCCCTGATAGACCCATCCACTCTCTCAGGGCTCATGCATGCCTATGGTGGCAGCCAGATTCGAGCAGGGATACAACTGTCCCACGCCTTCACAGGAGCAACCCAGCCACATAGCAAGAATTTGGGTCTCTTGTTGGGATTGGGCTTGAATTCGGACTCTGAGTTCTGGGCCTCAAAATCAGGTTGCAGTCTGGACATGGGCTGTATTGACCAATGGGCTGTAAAGGATACTCCCCAGTAATCTCTGATTGGAGGATAAAAGCCTAGAGCCTGTGACTGGGCAGGAGAGGCGGGGAGTCCCAGGCTGAGACCGTAAGGAGAAAAGGGCGGAGAGGTCGCCATGAAGCAGGATGGACCATGAATACTTGGCCAAGAGAAGCTCACCCTGAAGACACACATGAAACAGAACAAGACAGGCAAGATTCAGACTGCGAGTAACATGGGGCTTATTGCTGGGATATATGTTAGAATAGCCTCAGAATTTACTCAGATTAGGCTTGTAGCTTGTCAGTAAATTCTGATTATTTGTTTATGCGGGAGCTAAACCAGGAGAGAATGGGCCAGAAACATCCCTTAAAACTATTCCAATGGTCTCTCTGTGGGGCTTGGCCCAGGGAGTGGCACTATTAGGAGGTGTGGCCTTGTTGGAGTGGGTGTGACCTTGTTGGAGTGGGTGTGGCCTTGTTGGAGTGGGTGTGGCCTTGTTGGAGTGGGTGTGGCCTTGTTGGAGTGGGTGTGGCCTTGTTGGAGTGGGTGTGGCCTTGTTGGAGGAAGCGTGTCACTGTGGGGGTGAGCTTTGAGTCCCTCCCCCTAGCTGCCTGGGAGACAGTCCTCTCCTGCCTGCAGTTGGATCAAGATGCAGAACTCTCAGTTCCTTCTCCAGCACCACGTCTGCCTGGATGCTGCCATGTTTGCCTTGGTCATGGTGTCTCTTTCTTGGCAACGGAAACCCTAACTCTCTAACTGCAAGATGGGACAAAGCAACCAGAAAGCTGGACCGGCATCCCCTTGAATGTTACAGGCCAGGGAAAACCAAGTCTGTACCGACCCCCTAAACTCACTGAATCCATCCTTTAAGCTATAGTGTTGGATTTCCCCGTGACAGAAAATTAAGTCTTTCATCCCTGCAGAGCATTGGGGATATAAAACACTTCAAAAACCATGCATGGTATGGGGAAATAATGTGCACAGAAGAGCTAGGAGATGGCTTATTTGGTAAGGCTGAACTCCACAACTCGCACTTAAAGAAAAAAACAAAAAAGGCATACTTATAATACCAGTACCAGGAAGGCAGAGACAAGCGAGACCAGGAAGCTCACTGCCTAAGCGGTGAAGTCTACTCTGTGACTTCCGGGCCAGCTATGAGCTTGTCCCAAACAAATGAGGTAGTGGGCCACTGAGGAAGATACTCTGTATGCTGATCTCTGGTCTCCACATGCGTATACACAGATAGGCAAACACATCAATGCATGTGTGCACACACACACATACAGAGAGAGACAGACAGGCAGGCAGGCAGACGGACGGACAGACGGACGGAACCAAGCATGTCTTTGGTAGAGGCAGAAGCTGAAATTCTGTGGGTGAAGTTCAAGGTGCAGAAAGACAGTAACCATGATAGCTTCAAAGATACAGCCTTTGACAATTTTACTCTTGTTAAATTCTAGTTTAAACTCTGTGGGCTCCTATGATTCCCCAGTCCAAATTTATATATATATATATATATATATATATATATATATATATTCCATTTTTCTAACTCGAAAAAGATGAAAGGGAACAATTTAGCATACTATAATGAGTACTCTCATGTTTAATATGACTTTACATAGATTTCCACAATGCATAACGCCAAGTGGGTGAAACACCTCCCATCCCCTCTTTAAGAAGGGTCGTAACAAAGGAGAATAACCAACCCTACCCCCACCCCCCAGTCCTGGAAAATGTCCGAAAATCACCAGATGAAATGAACTTGAATCTCAGAAACAGAGGGGTGTAAATAAAGATGCCCCAGCAGTTACAACAGAGCGTCTCTTTACAGACACACGCTGAACGCCAGGTGTCCCCACTGGCCTCCGCAATCCCAGCACTGTTGCAGAGACAAGAGAACTGCCTTGAGTTTAAGTCCAGCCTGGGCTACAGAGTAAGATCCCATCTCAAACAAACAGACGCCTGGAGCACCGATGTACTGCTATAGAAACTGGAGGGTGTGCGGTTAGGTGACAGCTCGTCCGTGCCTCGTTCCTCTGCAGAACCATGGTTCTATTCCTGTCTGGTCCAAACACTGACATGTTCTTTAACCTGTCACCTCAGACGTTTGCCTTTTATTAAGTTGACTTTTCCAGCATGAGCTCTCGAAGGCTTGGTGGGCACCAGTCCTTCCAACAACAAACCTGCAGACCCTTTCACCTGACGACAAGAATGATATCTGTGCTTCCAAGGAAGAGCCTGAGTAACACGTGTGTGCCTAACTTAGACATGTGGTTCCATTTACACTGCTGTGTGTGTACAGATAGATAGATAGATAGATAGATAGATAGATAGATAGATAGATACAGAGATAGATAGATAGATAGATAGATAGATAGACAGACAGACAGATATAGAGATAGATAGATAGATAGATAGATAGATAGATAGATACAGAGATAGATAGATAGATAGATAGATAGATAGATAGATAGATACAGAGATACAGAGATATAGAGATAGATAGATAGATAGATAGATAGACAGACAGATATAGAGATAGATAGATAGATAGATAGATAGATAGATAGATAGATAGATAGATAGATAGATGAATGATATATGTGTATGTACATGTGTATATATGTATACATGTACATATACATATATGTATATATGTATATATATATACATATTTGTATGAGTACATACACACACACATATTACACCAGGTACCATGTACTCCCCTAAGGCAGCGAGCACACTTGCCTGCCTGGTTTCCATCTCTCTCCAGAGTGCAGCCCATGACAGGTAAATACTTTCAAAATGGAGAAATACTTTGGGCCTGGATCTGAGGAAGCCTGCTTTTAAAACTCTTGGAAGGAGACAGGGATGAATGATGAATTTGACACCCTTCCCCCACACCACGAAAAGCGAACTTTATGGAAAACAAGAGAAAGAAGATTTCCCAACGGTCCTCCCCTGCCCATTGTTATTTAACCTCATCCACACACCCAGCTTCCTCTGCTGTGGCTGTCTCCCTGGTGTGCTCTCCAAATCCAGACACAGTTTTGAGCGCAATGAAAGAAGGGGAAAAGGAATTAAAAACGGTGGACTCCAGCCCATCTTTTCCAAAGGAAAGGCCTCCTCGCAAATCAAAGACTTTCTGAGGAAGAGAACTCATCACCATCTCTTCTGAGGGAGAGACTTCATCAGCCAGCATCTTCACAATTGCACCTAATCATAGTTCTTCTTGCTGTGTACATGACGGGCCCAACTGGCTTCACCAAAGGTCAGAACATTTGGGGGACAGAATGGGCATGGTGCAAGCAGGTCTTTAAGAGACACCTGGTACTTGTTACAGACCCCAACCTATGTTCTGCTCACCAGAAAAAAGGACAGCATGAGAGATGCCCACCCACGTCTAGGCCCGACATGACTTGTGAGGGAGCCTGCCTTGGCAGATGAACAGAGTGGGTTTGTGTTGATCCAGGTGAGAGAAGTCAGCCCAGCATCACTGGTGTCGCTGCAGATACGAGGTTATTTCCTGTACATTCCCCCAAGCCACAGAAGAGCAAAGTGCCACTCACCTTTTGAAAAAAGTCTTCCCCACTTCTGCCTTTTCCTTCAGCTGCAGCTGTAAATAAAAAATGTACACGTTTAAAAATACTTCCTTCATCTCAGTATTTATATTTAAAACCCTCAAGGACCGGAGCTGTGATCACAAAGATAAAAACAATCCCATTCTGGCCTCACCGGGAATGCAAAGTTACTGAAGCATGAGATACAAAAGCTCATCAATTACACATCCTTGATTAAGTGGAAGACCCATGAGTCTCTGCTTCCACACTGAGACGGAAGCTGCCCTACCCTTCCACAGTAACAAAACTGTAAGAATGAACCATACTCAAAACTACAGTCTGTGTCCCCCACACTCCCCATCTGTAATGGATGCCAGGCATCTGGGCATATCCTATATACCCCACTTATGAACTGCTTAAGTTTTTGCACATGTGAACTGAAGTTTCGATAGAGGAAAAATGTACGGCTACATTGGATATCTGGCTAGAACTAATATAATGTAGAAATTTGGAAAGTTTGGGCCATCTTTAGGTCCTGTTAATTCACGGATCATGTCTGTGTCTGAAGCAACATCCTTGTGATTATTGGAATGGCACCTTTTGTGACTACATTAACTTAGCAAACCCCTAGTTTCTGCAAAGCCCAACCAAAGAAGGTCCTTGGCATCTAAGACTGCAACAGGATCCCCACTTCAATGCAACCCATCTACGGTTATTTCCACCAATCCACTTGCAAAAGTGCCTTAGAAACAGATCTTTTGTCCTGTTACTAAAAGCTCTTCATAAAACCATGTCCTTATAGGAAGATGTTCCTCAGGACAACCTGAATCCATGTTGCCAGGCCAAGTCACTCATGTTCGGCTTAAGAACAGACTTACTCTCTTTGAGGTGAGGGCTGTGCTTTATGCCAATAGTTTAAATGACTAAATGCCATACTGGGACCTCAGTCGATCTCTTGCACAACCCCAATCCCGTCCTCCAATCGCTCCACAGAGGGAACCTAGCAACATGAGAATAAGCAATGGTGGCCAAGGTCAAGACCAAGAGCAAACTTCATATGAGATGAGGGTCTTATTACAGCTAGAACACAATCCTCTCTATAAACTTCCTAGAAGATGGAGGGGTCATTACAGCCAGAGCCCTTGCCTCTCTATAAGCAGCCTACAAATAAGAAAGCCCAAGTTCCCCACTGTGTCCTGAAACACCCTGTGACCTGTGGACATTTTATTTATTTATTTTTTAATTTTTTAAGACTTTATTACAGATGGTTGTGAGCCACCATGTGGTTGCTGGGATTTGAACTCAGGACCTCTGGAAGAGCAGTCAGTGCTCTTAACCACTGAGCCATCTCTCCAGCCCTCGTCCTGTGGGCATTTTAATTGGCTTGTGATGATGAGTGGAGAGTTTGAGAGGAAGGAAAAGACTTAGCCATCAGCACAGGGTTCTCATGGCTATCACAGCCCCAAGCTGAGTCTTTCTAACAGAGATGCAAAGGTGGAGTGGTAGTGACTCAGAAGCAGGAGCACCAGCTCCTGGATGTTAAAGTCCAGAAGGTATGGTGACCCATGCTCTGTGTAGCATGTTTGTATGTGTTTGTGCACATATGTATATGTGAATGCATATACATATGTATGTGTCCACATAGCTATATGTATACATGTGTGATGTGAATGAATATGTGTATGTGTGTGCATGTATTAGTATTTGTGTATGTGTGTGTATGTTTATGTGCCTGTGGATGCACTTGTTAAAATGACTAAAGATGCATGACATGTCCCCTTAAGAATGACACTTGTCATTTAGTTGTAACACACCCCTACTGTGAATCTCACCGATGGCAGAAACAACTGATAAAACTTAAATTCTTCTACCATCAACTGAAATTTCACAACTACTTACATGTGAGTGCTTATTTTTTTTAACCAACATTTCTTTTATCAAAACAACAGAGCAGAAAACATGTTTCTGGGATTTCTGAAGATAATTAGATAAAATAAATGAAAACAGGAGCCAAAAAGAAATACAATAATTCTATCTAGCATGTGGTGAAGCTGAAATAATAGAAGATACTTATGCCCTAGCCTCTGGGACCTGGAATTACATGACAGAGGGAGGAAGATTGCCCTGGGTTATCCAAACAGGTCAATATCACCACATCCTTACAATTATGAAGCATGAGGATCAGGATACAACATGACTTCATGACAGTAAAGGCAACAGGAGAAACAATACAGAGGTCACTAAGGAGAAAGATTTGAAAGAGGAGGTGGGGGCCACAAGAGAAAGAATACATGTGGCTTCCAGAAATGGCAGTCAAAGAAATGCAGGATTCCTACAGCCTCTGAGATGATGTGGCCCAGCTAAAACCTTGACTTCAGCCCAGAGTGATGCACTGCAGACTTCTAGCCTCAGAACTGTAAGATGATGAATGTCAACTGCACTGGGCCAATAGAATGGTGGCAGTATGTCTCATTAGCAATAGAGACTAATCCCTGAAGCCAATACCTTTAGACTCCATTTCTGCACCAATCCCATACAGTCAATGCACACTCAGTGGACCCTGCCACACAGAAAGCCTCTGGTTTACTCTATGGGGTCAACCGTCTAACTTGGAGGTATGTCAATACTAAAAGCACAAAAAAAAAAAAAAAAAAAAAAAGTAAAACTGAATTTGGAACAACTGGTCGACCCCAGCTAGAGGGTCTAAAGGGTTTCCTCCAGCCAAGATAAAACTAACCAAACCTAAGGATATTAACCAAACAGCAAGTGTCTTGGAGACATTTCAGGCCAGCCAACTCTTGAACAGAGTCCTTACCTGAGGATAAAAATAGTTGAAAAGGGATATGCTCACTTACTGACAACTTCATGGAAATAAAGTAGAAAGTACAAGATCTAAAAGAAATCTAATAACATCGAGGCTTGCCTTAGGGAAAGAAGGTTTAACATCTCAGATATTTTCCAAAGTCCATACTGGGGAAAAAAATGTCTTTGACTGGATGCTCTCCTTCAGAGCAAGTATCTGCAAATGTCAAGTCCCCGAGACAAAGGTCATCTATTTCTACTACAGATGTTCCCTTTAGGATACTGCTCTACTCAGGGCCAGCTCGCTCTGTCATAACCTCAAAACACCTTCAAAGAACAGCAGTGAGGAAATTTCTCTAATTGAAACCAATACATGATGACCTATGTTCTGGACCTGAGTAGGACACTAAAGTTTAATCAGAAACACATATTATCAGCACGTTGTTGGGGTTTGAAAAGAAACAGCAGGCCTGGCAGTCACAACTGGAGGTTCACTGGTATCAAAGATCACTGCCCTTTCTGACTCTAAAAGTTTCTGTAGAATACCTCCATGCCAGTCTATAAGAGGTGGGATGTAAGGCCACAGATGGAGGAGTGAACCTCAGTTAAGAAACTCCAGCTATCCCAACTTGTCCCTTCATATAGATACCTAGCATAGAGTTTAATTTGTAAGTTAAACACAGTAAGAGATTAACAATTAACAGGTAATCCTAAAATGAACAATTAAAAATATGCTATAATTAAATTTATTGCAGCAAATAGGATCCAGCAATCCCTTATTGTGGTACTCAAGCCTCTTGTGATGATGTGAACTGCTATGCCTGTGTGAGGTGATAAAGCCAGTAGATATCATAGGCCTTGCGAAGAAGCTTCAGGCTCCTGCTTAAGGGTCCCTGAACATAAGTTCTGGGGAACCATGAGTCTACAGGATAACTGAGAGATGGCAGGTCACAAACAGGTAGGTAGTGTATGCAATGTGGATATACCAGATCCTTCGTATCCCAAGAAGGATCATGCCACTCAGACTGACATGCTTAAAAGTTATATCTACTTATAAAATACTCCACGTAGTATTTTCAGATCATAGCTAATCAGTAACAACTGAAACCATAGCAAGGGAAGCCAGCTGTACAAGAAACTACAGATGAGTCCGGCTTCCTTAAATTCTGATGTGTGTGTTTCCTAAGCTCCTACTGTCAAGGAGAAACACTATAGTTGGATTCTTCGTTGAATCACTGTCTCAGACGCCGCTTCAGGCTCATCCGATGACTGACACATTTTAAGAAATATTTGTACTTTGGCCTGAGTTTGCTGGACCTCCTCGAGGATTTCTACTGACTCCGTGAAGCACATCGGTCAAGGTTGTAGATGTAAACAGAGAACATCATGCCCTACCTTCTCATGGATCCTTCAGAGTCCTAACGGGAGAGTTCTCCTCTCAAATGCACCCTACGTTCTCAGTACGAAAACCCCAAATTCCTCCCAAGGAGCTACAGTTTGAGGGAAGAGGGATGAGGTCAACGTGGAATGCTTTTCTCAATGTAAACTCAAGACATTTGACATGTTGAGTCCATAGACCCATGATAAAACAGGGACGGTTACTCTCAGTCCACAAATATCTGGGTCCTGTGCCAAGGAAAAGAAACTGCCGAGCTCCGACCGACCCTTCTTTAGCTTATACCCCTGACCATGCTACGAACCAAAGCCACCCAACCAGCGAGGCAAAACCAGAATGACAATTTAGCTCTACCACCAACCTTCCCAGAGACCTTTGCATACCACCAGCGCTGTCCAGATTAAACTTTACATGAATTCGATTATTTCTCTTCTTGTAATAGAAGCTACCTCCTGCTCTTTCCCGCACAGGGAAGCTGGACAGCTAAGCTACTCCACTCTCTGACAAGGAAAGAGGACCACCAGAGAGCTGGATTCCAAGGGAAAAAAAAGAAGAACCACAACACTATCTTAACCCAAAGCATTTCAATATGTTTGGACAGGAAGATGTGGCCTGTGAAATAAGCCAATCTATGTTCTATGCTGTGGGGGTTGCTTGACCACTAAAGTCGTCTTATATTCTGTGGGGAAAGCTGTTCTCCCTTAAGCTTAAGCCTGCAACCTTACACACTGAGACTTCTTCTTTGTCCCCTTCTCCCACAAGAACATGGAAAGTGCATCATAATTTAATGTTATTTTTATTTTTTTTTCCTCCACCAATCTTACTCTCTTCGATTCCTAAAACCTTGACTTTCTCCTGCCAACGAAAGCAGCTCTCTCCCTCCTTCCTGACACACACAACTCCAGGATTAAATTCCTCCGACACTACTGAAATATGGCTGGCTGAGTGTGCCGGCAGTGAGTTTCGGGCTTTGAGCTGAGCAATTCGTTTTGTGTTTATTATAGTTCCTCCAGGGCCCTGCCATGTTTTACTTCATATTTTTGCCTCACATGAAATATGGGATGGCACAGTCACTGCCAATAAAAATGGGAGAGGTTGAAACAGGTGCAAACTATTACCAGAACGGCCCCCCCAACTCCAGAGCACTCCTGGGTAATTACCGAATTAAAGGGGAGGGCTGGAGGGGTCTTTTTAAAGTCTTCTAAGGCTCAAGGAAACTCCTGTTTAAATATCCTTTTCCGTCCCAACTGTTTTTCTCGCATAGCATCTGATGCTTCCTGAACCTATGTCTAAAAACACAGAGATGAGGAATTTTGGGTTTAAAATGTAACATGAAGTGTCTTTCAATATTACGGAGACAAAACAATGAGATTTCCCTGTTTGGGGGTGGGGAGGAGCTTAAATTAAAAAACGATAATTGTAGTCGATGGCTCAGTGGGTAAAAGTACTTGCCACCAAGTCTGATGACCTGAGTTTGATCCCTGGGACCCACAAGGCTGGAGGAGGAAAAGAACACACACAAGTTGTGCTTTGACCTCTACGAGCATGCTGTGGCATGCAACACACACACACACACACACACACACACACACACACACACACACACGCACGCACACACACGCAAATAAATACATGTAATATTCTTAATCATTGTAAAAGTATATTTTTCAAATATATACCTTCCTCTGTTTCCTTTTCATTTGTGTGTGTGTGTGTATGTGTGTGTGTGTGTGAGAGAGAGAGAGTGAAAGAGAGAGAGAGAGAGAGAGAGAGAGGGAGAGAGAGAGAAGGGGGAGGGAGAGAGGCACATGTGTGCTTGACTCTGGGTGAATGTACCATATCATATGGATGGAGGTTCAAGGACAACCTCGGGTATTAATCAATAAAGACAGGGTCTTTGTGAATCCACCACACTAACTCTGAAGTCTTCTGGGAAAGTCTGTCACTCACAGAAGAGAACGGAGATGAGCGATGCACACTACCCTGGTTTTCATGCCAAGTACACTTTCCCTACTGAGACAACTCTCCAGCCAGCCCTGTTTTCCAATCCATCTCATTCCTTTTTGTTCTGTTTTTTAACTTGGGCAACAAAGGTGCTTTAGATTGCCGCACAGACAAACTGTTGCCATTCAAGAAGCACGATTCTTGCCTGAGGTGTTTATAAATTAATTGCCAATCGCTTTAACTGAGCTACAGAAAAAGCAGTACCATACGTTGTATTCTGCATACATTTCCAGAAAACTTCCCCGATTGCTGTCCAGGGGAATGAGATGCAGTTGAGACTTCTACCGGAGGAGAAAGGTAAACACCAGTTAATGATCAGACGTAAGGCCCGCTCCAAAAGATGGAACCCATAGCTGACACTGCTAAAATGGCCTGGAACATTAGACTAACCAGATCACGGGTCTAAGGGAAAAATCGACTTCTATTCTGCTAAAGAAACACAGCACTAAAATGACTCCTGCTGTCCTAGACTATAACCACAGATCACTGTCCTGCTCAACCCACATCAGAAAAGCTTCTAACAGCGGATGGCAATTGGCACAGAGACCCACAAGTAGACAATGTACAGAGAATAAGAGACTTACAAGCTCTCAGCCCTCAATGGGATGTCTTCATCAAACCCCTCCCTCAAAGCTCAGGGAGCGACATAGGAGGGAGTGGAAACATTGTAAGGCCGAGAAGTGACGGGGATTCCAAGTATCCAGCATCTTCCAGATACAACAGAAGTGACATACATATTAATTCACTGATACCAGAGTGGCATGCATGGCGTCTTCACAGAAGACAGGGACACCTCCTCCCTAACCAAGAAGCTATTTCCAACTGACATCCACTTGCAAAGGGAAACCAATTTCCTCCAAGGAAGTCAGGTGGTTAGGGATATGAGGAGATTCTGAGAGGGATGGGGGACGGAGGTATGGGAAAAATACGATTAAAAAAAATAATATAAAAAAATAAAAATAAATAAAAGATATGTATTTATATATACATAATATACATATATATGTGTATGTGTATATATACATATATATGTATGTATTTATGTACACACACACATATATATACACACACATATATATACATTTTTTTTTTACTAAGAAAGGAGAATCACAGGGTGGTGGCCATCTTGTATAAGGATGTGCACATGAACACAAATAGAAACACACACACACACACACACACACACACATGTATTTCTGTGTGGATGTAAGTTAGGAAATCACAACAAATAAGCTCAAAATACTCACAACTATTATCTGAGGGGGTAGAAACATTGTCAGTTCTTGGAATCTTTTAGAAAAAGCATTTAAATAGCTTGTATCAGGTTTTTTGCTTGTTTAAAATAAAATCATTTTCAAATCTACCTTCTTCTGACTGAAGAGCGAAACAAGTTATTGCCATTTCTGGCATGTGACAGTGTCGTGTCAGCATAGAAGGCAGCCAGGAAAATATATGAGACAGAGACTCGTTGAGGTGGCAGGACAGACAGACTCATATCAGAGGAGCAGAGTAGGAGCAGGGAGTATCTTGCCAGACCTGGGTCCCAGACCTGCTGGTACTTTGAAGACTGAAGCATTGACATTACTCTGATCTCAGATGACAAAGGTTTTATGTAGCCCTGATGGAATGCATGCATGCCTCCCCGGGCCCCACTTTTGTGGGAAAGACAGTAAAACAGATGGCCCCTATGCACAGACCTTCAGATAGGCCTGGAACACATTTGTTTCTGATTTGAAACAAGTTGACTTGCCCTATTGTCGTGTTATTGCAAACCAGAAGAAATATAAACTTCAGCCCATTAAACAGCCATCCACATAAAACTCTTAAATGGTTTCATGACGGTAGGTTGGGCTAGACATTAAAGAAAGGAACGTCAATGTTGCATGCTTCGTTCAAACAGCTCTGATTCTTCCTGCCTTCCCAACAATACCAACAAGCCCTTGTCTTCCCTCTTTCAAATGTCCCCAGGAGTTTAAGGCAACTACAGCCTGGGTTTCATGATGCGGATTCCTACCATTTGGAAATGTTTCTTGTCTTAAGACAAGCCTGGGGGCTGTGCTTACCACTTGAATCTTTCCAGTCCTTGTTGGATAACACAAAAGTGAATCATTATTTCCCAGAGTGCTCCTGTACAGCGGAAAGACAATGTTCACCTCCGATGCGATTCCAAGCTTTTCCATATTAAGGTTGGAGATCAAGCAGGTGAAATCAATTTTACTAGTATATCTGTTTAGTCTGCCATATAAAGGCCTTATCATTTCGACACATAATCCGACATCAATGAGACTTTTGGCTTTCGGTTTGCACTGTCTTTGAAGTCCTCTGTTTGCTTCTGAACTCTCAGACTATGTGTCTCACATGCTCATAGCCACATATAGCTAGTGACTGCTGGGTTGGGACAGTATGGCTTGACCGGAAGGTTGTATAAGTTCACTGTGGGATTCTAGGTGTCCAGAATTCTGTGAAACTATATAAAGGCAATGGATATCGTTTAGCTATTAATGGCAGAATTGCTTGAACTAGACTGATGCTGAACAAGTTGTAAAACAGTGTTAGCCTGGCTCAGTGATGCTTTAGGAATGACTCAGGTAGGAACTGAGCCTCAACTTAAGACTTTGCCGTGACCCAAGCTCTGGTTGACCAGTTGGACTGAAAGTCCATCGATGTGTGTTGGCATCACAAGTCCATAAGAAAGGCATCATAGTCAAACCACGATGTGACAAGTCTGAGCAGACGCTCCTACAATTACGAGGAAGGTTCAGATAATCTGTTGACATGTGTGCATGTAATATATCCTCAGACTTTTGTAACTATAAACTTACATTTATAACATTTTCTGATATGAAAAATCTCATAGATAATAGAGAACTTTAGACTCCGAGTATAAAGAAGCAATCACTAAGACTCTGACCAGAATTAGGATATCAGCAAGGCTCCATCGCCCCTTGGAATTGTATGTGTTGTCCATGTGTTGAGCAGTATAGTCAGCCACTTTACAAAGCCCCATGGTCCTCAGTGACTCAAGTCGATCAGGACTCCTCCAATGACTTCCATAGGCTTTTTTTTTAAGATTTATTATTTTTATTTGTGAGTACACTGTAGCTGTCTTCAGACACACCAGAAGACGGCATTGGATCGCATTACAGATAGTTGTAAGCCACCATGTGGTTGCTGGGAATTGAACTCAGGACTCCTGGAAGAGCAGTCAGTGCTCTTAACCACTGAGCCATCTCTACAGTCCAACATCCATAGTCTTTGTAATTGATCTTAATTTTGTTAAAATACTTGGTTGGAAATGCAAATTATATATATATATATGTGTGTGTGTGTATGTATATATGTATATGTATATATACATATATATATACACACATACACACACACATATATACATATATATATACATATATATATATATACATTTGAAAAAATTATATAACATATTCTGATCACGGGTTACCCTCCCCCAATCCAGATTCTCCCCACCCCATCTACCCAGCTCAACATCCTTTCTTCTTCTGCCTTCAGAAAACAAACAAGTCAACAAAAAGAACCAGGGTAAAACTTTTTAAAAAGAGAAAAATAAAACAAACACAAAGAAAAAGCTCAAGAAACACAATATAAAAACACAAAAGCAAAAAACAGAAAGGCTGAGAAGACAAAAATATACACACACCCCCAAAAAAGCCATATGAGAAAAACAGTCTACACAAATACCATTGAGTTCATTCTGTGTTGACCATGTACTGCTGGGCATGGGGTCTACCCTTAAGTGTGGTCTGTATACCCAAGAAGACCCCCCTTTGAGAAAATCAATTTTTTTTCCCAACTGGAAAGAGAGCAAGATAGCAACTGGCAATAGCTTCTGGGTTAGGGGCGGGAGTTTGTGTCCACTTCCCTCCTCTCAGCACTGGGACCCTGTCTGGCCTATCTTGAACCTAGGCAAGCCCTGTGGGTGCTGCCATTAGTCTCTGTGGGTTCATATATCTGCCCAGAAAGCACTGTTTCAGGGGAAAGCAACTTTAAAAATAGCTTCAGGGGGTATCTGAAGTCATAAATGAAATTTTATTTCAACTATATACATATATAGATATATATAATTGGCATTTCCAACCATGTATTTTAACAAAATTAAGATCAATGACAAAGACTATAGCCATTCTGTCGTTTACCTGTGCCCCTGGCCCAAATTCCCATTGATTAACAATTGATCTCCTTTCTACTCATGCTCTTAGCCATAGAGACAAGAGGAAAAGCAAAACATAAAGGGGGGGTGGGGAAGGAAACTGAGGCAGGGAAGAAAAGGGGTGAAGGAGAGGAAATAAGACGAGGAAGAAGAGAAAAGAAAGGGAAGGGACTGGGGAAGAAAGGGGAGAGGAGAATCTTTAATCCAATTAGTATCATCAGAAAGGAGATAGTAACGAACACCTGCAAAAGAAAATTTTGGAAAGAGGTATTTTTAAATGGGAACGTTTAAAGAACAAGAGAGAAATTCTTTACATTCAAATGTGTTATGGTTTGCATATGCTTGGGCTAGTGAGTCCCACTATTAGGAGGTGTGGCCTTGTTGGGGGTGGGCGTGGCCTTGTTGAGGTGGGCGTGGTCTTGTTGGAGTAGGTGAGTCACTGTGGGTGTGGGCTTTAAGAACCTAGTCCTCACTGAATGTAAGCCAGTCTTCTCTCAGAGGCCTTCAGATGAAGATGTAGAACTCTCAGCTCCTCCTGCACCTAATGGATTGAATCTCTGAACCTGTAATCCAGCCCCAATTAAATGTCCTTATAAGAGCTGCTTTGGTCATGGTGTCTGTTCACAGCAATATGGACAATATGAAAATGGAAACAATGCAGTTCTACTGGAGTGTGTGTGTGTGTGTGTACGTGCGTGCGTGCGTGCGTGCGTGTGTGTGTGTGTGTGTGTGTGTGTTCCCAAAAAGAAAACATACACAAAACAGAAAAATATTTGTTAAATGTCAATCCAAGAGTCTACAACCAACTGTACATTTTTATGAAAATAGATAAAATAGTAACTCTTTATAAAGGCCTGTGCTACTGAAATTTCACAATATCTGAAAGAGAAATTGCCTTAAGAGCTTCCTGGAAGACCAAAAGCCTAACCAAAAAACAGTCATGGCCAATTAGGTTGGAATCGACTCTCATTCAAGCCCTGGGAAGCTTTGTGATGACAAAGAAAAGCCCTAAGTGCTAAGACAAGATAGTGTTCAAACCAAAATTCCGTTCTTGGCTCAAGTCTTAGCTGAGCGGAAGGATGTAACAATGTCTCTCTGGGCTTGCAAAGTCCACAAAGAAACAAAACAAAAGTCCTCTTCCTGAAACGTTCACTAGTAACATTTGTAAGCTCCAAGGGGAAGGAATGCACTGAGAGGGTGAGGGACTTTCCTTGACTCAGGAAACTTGGAACCGAATTTTTAAAAAAGGCTGGTGCGGGAGCTTTCAAAGACAGAAGCAAAATCTCCAAGTCTCCAAGGTGCTGTTACGAAAGTCAGTCCAGAAAGAGGGGGTAAAGGAAGGTGGTTGAAACTTAGCTCTTGTCTAGCAAATACAAATCCTTAGGTTCAGTCCCCAACATGGGGAGAAAATAAGGTCACAGACTTTTTAAAGTAAAAAGACGAAAAGGAGCAACGGGCTTCAAGAGGGTAAGTTGTCTGTGTCGTAGAAAGTTCTTTTTTTTTTTTTTTTTTTTTTTTCTTTTTTTTCGAGCTGGGGACCGAACCCAGGGCCTGCGCCCTAGGTAAGCGCTCTACCACTGAGCTAAATCCCCAGCCCGAAAAGTTCTTTTTTAAGTAACTGATTTGTTACCTGATGACATACTATGTGGGAAAGGATATATCTAGAAGGATTTAGAGGGTATGGAGAGAATTTGTGTCAGGGGGAAAAAAAACCCAACCTGTTAGAGATGCAGAAAAACAATAAGGCAATTAGCAATTCAAGGAAAAACAAATGTCTGGCAAAAATATGGTACTTGTATATTCAGACACGTTCAGGTAACAACAGAAAGTGTAAATGCTGAACACAGACTTAGCTAATATTAATATTAATGAATTAGCTAATATTAATATTTCATTGTACTGAGAAAAAAAGGGGGAAGGGAATTCAATCCTTTCTCCTATACAAGAAGACATCTATATATAAGAAGAAAACATCTCCTATGTAATTGAAGACATCTAACATTAACCAGTGGGCAGAAATAATGCATGCAAGCGATTCAGAAAACGGACAGGTATAAGACCCAAAACAACACAAAAATGCATGACTGGAACTAAGAAGCAAGACCGCAGGAAAAAGACATTACTAACCCATAAGCCACTTTATACCATCTCATTTTCCAATCATTTATGTACTGCTGAATGATGATTTTACTATACTAGCCTAGGTTAGCTTAAAATTCAAAAAGAAAAAAAAAAAGTAAGTTATCTGTCCTAACTATGGTTAGTCCCAACTACTCTCTCACAAGAGGTTGTTATAAGAAACCCTCTCCCTGAAATGTAGGATAAGAATTTGGCACCTTTGGGGCATCGATGAATCCTGAATGTGGCACCATCATGAGAAAATATTACTGACCTCATAAAACAGAACCTTAGACAATCCCTCAAGTCATCCAATACTTGAAAGCATAGCCACTATGAAACAGAAAGTAAGACCTCACAAGAAATCCAATATGGAGGCCCCTCTGAGTTTGGGCTTTCCAGTCTCCAGAAGTCGGAGAGCAAATCTTAGATGTCTACAAGCTACCTAATCTAAAATACTCTGTTGTATCTACTCAAACTAGCCAAGACACCATCACAACTACATATTCTAAGTATAAGGTAGAACATCTGAGCCTTCATAGATTATAAAAATTAAAATTATGCATTTGGTTAATTTCATTCTTGTATAATTTATATTTACATTGTGTGGGGTTTTTTGAAGAATATGAAGTAAATATAAATTATATTCTAGTATAATTTATATTTACATTGTGTGGGGTTTTTTTTTTTTTTTTTTTTTAAGAATATGACGTTCAGGTGTTTAAATATCACCAAGAACAACTAAGACTCAGGTCAGCTTCCTCTAATCCCAGCAAGTCGTTCCTCTCCACGGAATCTACATTGTGTCTTCACCTCAGGACATAAGGAAACATTGTTACTGAGATGCCAAGAAGGAGTTAACCTGAGGTCATCCATCACTCTACACGGGAAGGCCCTGAGGCCTCCAGGGTGCTCAGCCTGAAATATTGTAACACAAGGAAGTTGCCATTGGAGACTAAGGAGTTATGTAGAAACAACTTGGCTTCAACACAGAACGATCTCCAGTTCTAAGTTTGCTTCCTCCTATTTGTGTCTCCAAGGCTGCCCCGTACTCTGTCTCATTGAAAGTGGCCAGTTCTGGGACGACTGAGCAGATGACCAGCAGAACAGGGGAACATCCTCTACTCTGGAAGATCAAGTCTATGATCCACAGTCACAGGCGTTGAGTGAAATCAAAGGCGAGGCCGGTAGTCACTCCTCATGGACCTGGCTACCGTCCCAACAGGTTCCACCTCAGCCTTCTGAAAACCATGGCTTCGCATAACCAAGTCACTGTATATCAAGGCGAGCCCACGCAGAAGGCTTACGAAAACATTCAAGGGATCTCATTTCCCAACTTAAGCATTTTGTGGCTGATAAATCATGAGCCTATTTATATAAAATTATACAGGCCTCCTCCACTTGAGATGTTTAAGTTAAAAAAAAATGGTGAAGGTATGAAGAACTAAGCCGTCAACTTATATCTCTAAAGAAAAAAAAAGTTTGCTTTGGTTCAACGAGCTCTGAAGCTCACATCTGATTATAATTTAGTCCATTTAAAGCCCTTGCTGTGCTAACATGAATTTGTTTTTCACTGGTAGGTGGAAGAAATCACCTTTAAATGTGGTTTCCATCTCAAATAAAGCCTAGAGAGTAAATTTAGGGTAATAGTCTTTGGCTTCAGATAAAAGTTGGAACAGGACACCGTTACTTCTGTTTCCTGACAAGAATGCATGTGTGCATCTACGACCCAAACCTGGTGGTCATATCCTAAGCCGTAGTAAATGCATTCTGATTGCCAGAATTGTTAGAGTCGGGTTCGATCTGGATTAAAATGGAGGCACTGAGGTTGCAGAGTGGGAGAGTGTGTTTTTATATTCCTGGATGGTTCTGTGGGCTGCTTGCGCTGTTGAAACTTGTTTGTCTTAAGTTCAAGGAACTGGGATGTCAAAGGAACAGAACAGTCATCTGCCCCAGGATAGTCCAGCTCTCCAGGAAGCTTAAGGGTGGCGTTGTTTCCTGCCAATTGGCAATTCTATGAAATTCTGGGTGCTCAACTCTGAGGATCTGATTCTGAAACACATAATTAAAATAAAATAAAATAAAATAAAATAAAAACTTTTTTTTTCCGGAACTGGGGACCAAACCCAGGGCCTTGCGCTTTCTAGGCAAGCGCTCTACCACTGAGCTAAATCCCCAACCCCAAAATAAAAACTTTTCTAGTTCACCATTCTGGTTTTGATAAGTCTGCTCTCATCTGGATTGGGGCGCGCGGGGGTGGGGAGAATCTTGAGTTAAAATCCTCAGCCCTGGCTAACAGGGCTGAGGTGGAGCCTGATAAATGAAGTCAGAGCTTTATAGAGATATCCTTTAAAGCACAGTCTCCATTCCATCTCCCTTCCTTCCTGGCCTCTGGAATATGAAGAGATTCGCCATGATGCTCTGCCGCAGGCCCAAAGCATCGGGGGCGAGCAACCGCGTAATGAAAGCTCTGTCGAAACCGATCAATCCCCGGGGTGCTGGAGAGCCACCTAACGCAATCTGTTAATTTTGGAAATGTGTAAAAAGCAATTCTTTTTTAGATTCTTTTCTTTCCTTTATCTTCCTTTTCTTTTTCGTTTTTTGTGTATGGGCGCTTTACCTGCATAGCTTAAGCCCACATGTTCCTGCAATTCTCTCAGGCACCAGAAGAGGGCGACCGATCCCCAGGAACTGGAGTTAGAGGCATTTGTCCCTGTGGATTCTGGGAACTAAACCCTGGTCCTCTGGAAGAGCAGCAGTGCTCTTAACAAATGAGCCATCTCTGCGCCTCAGAAAAGTAATTCTTGAACTCATAACTTTTTAAATAATGTGATCTCCCAGGGAATTTTATCAAGGTGGTGGGGGGTGCGGGGTTATTTTAGGATGCATACGGCTCTGAAATCTAATAATGTCATAATTAGCAATAAGCAGTGTCTGTATACATACATGTGATACACAGGCATCTTGTAGGATAATTTGATTCGCAACAAGCCATGACTTCTCTGTACGTAATTCTACTAGGCAGCCCAGCCTCAGAAATGGAGAAGTTATCGGCACACATATGTCCACCTGACCAAAATAGTCAGCAAAAGCAGAGAGAAAAAAAATGATGGGAGAATTAAGAAAATTTAATTTTAGGCCCAACCCTTTTAGTACAGTTCCTCATGTTGTGGTGACCCCCAGCCATAAAATTATTTTCTTTGCTACGACATCATAAACGTAGCTTTCTACGGTTGCGAGTCATAATGGAAGTACCTGATACACGGATGCTCTTAGGAGACCCCTGTGAAAGTTCATTTGCCCCTCAAGGGATCTCGACCCACAGGTTGAGAACCACTGATGTAAGCACTTATTCAAACATTTCATAGGAATTTAAGAAAATGATATACTTTTTTAAAAAAAAAACTAAGCATAATTTTTTGGAGCTCATAAAACTAAAATATGATTTTAACGATTATCCTTTAAACACACACACAAACTTATGGAAAGGTCTAGATTATGGTTGCATTTTTATTGCCTTGAATTTCCTAACAATATAGATATACTCTTGAAAATGACTCCTGGGTGCTGGCAAGATGGCTCAGCAGATAAAGCACATGTTAAACAAACTGGAAGGGAAATGCCAACTCCCAAAAGTTGTCCTCTGACCTGCACACACTCACGTGCACACCTACACACATGCATTCACATACACACTGTGCAAATGTGTGTGCACATGCGTGCATGCATGTGCATATGCACACATGTACACACAGACACACAGACACACTCACAGGAATAAGGTTTTTAAGTTAAAAACAAAAAGGCTCCCCCAAACAGTACATACACTCACACACAAAAAGTAAAACCAATTAAGGGTTTTCCTAAATCTAATTATACCGTTCAGTGTTTGTGTGAAATATGAAATACTGTGAATTGGTCATTACTCACAGATCTAATTAAAGCCAGGCGCGTATTCTAAATTCAGCTCTCCAAAAGGGTTATCACGAGCTTGACGGAGTCAAAATGAACGTGTGCTTTTCAGAACTCTCTTTAGGCCCGAACCCTCACATTCCAGTAGGATCTCCTTCCAACCCAGTCTACAGCAGCCCGACTCACTCTCCAATCCCTAAAGCTGTCCTCACCACATTAAATGCCTGCAGCTTAATTGTACCTACTCGGTGGCTATAAACAGAACTGCACAGCTGCAGACTTTCCAAATAACCACCTTTGCAAGAATAATCACCAGCCAGCAAAAATGATTTTGAAAAATAGGGTGCCATGCCTCGCTCTGGTTCTTGCAGCAAGAGCTGTGAGCAGACCGCCCGTCACACTCTAAATGAACTCTGAGAATGTGGCTTGCAGGGGATCATGGGAGATAAAGGGGAGCCAAGTCTGGTCCATCAGCCACAGGAAGCAGAAACTTGAACTTCGCGGCAAGCATGCTCCAGCAATTGTCTCAGCAAAGTCTTCAGCAAAAGTTCTGAGAATGTAATTAATCAACACAGAAACATGGGTAGTGCCCTCTTCGTTCAGTTTTTCGTGAAAGATGATCAGAATCACACAGAGAACCTGTGTGGACACACATCTGGTGGCTTCCATTCATAGATACAAGCCTGACTCCCCGGAAGAAAACCATTCCCTTCTCTCAGCCCTCTCCTGAAACGGAAGGAACCCAGGAACTGGCCTCGGAATGTTTAAAAGAAAAATGTCCCAACTCAGGCAACCAGCCACTTGCCTGGAGATACACCCAAGCCTCACCAGGGATGAGGTGAGGTAAGAGAGAGAGAGAGAGAGAGAGAGAGAGAGAGAGAGAGAGAGAGAGAGAGAGAGAGAGAGAGAGAGACAGACAGAGAGAGAGACGGAGAGAGACAGAGAGGCAGAGACAGAGACAGAGAGACACAGAGACACAGAGACACAGAGAGACACAGAGAGACACAGAGAGTCAGAGAGATGGAGAGACAGAGAGAGACAGAGAACTCGACAGAGAGAGAACTCAGGGAGGAAAGGCTGCTTTCATTTGAGTCTTTAATAACTTAAAGGATTTATAGTTAGGTCAGAAAAAAAGTCAATATTGACTCAGATTACTCTCTAAAGATATTAACTGAAAAACCATCTGTAAATTTCTCTACCACCACTCTTTCCCAAAACATAAAAAAAAAAAATCCTGACTTTAAAATGAGAGAATGGGTGTGTGTGTGAGAGAGAGAGAATGAGTGTGTGAGAGAAAATGTGTATGCAAGAGTGTGTGTGTGAGAGAGAGAAAGAGTGTGAGTAAGTGTGTGTGTGTGTGTGTGTGTGTGTGTGAGAGAGAGAGAGAGAGAGAGAGAGAGAGAGAGAGAGAGAGAGAGAACACACATCTGTAATTCTAGCTGAGGCAGGGGGGTCCTGACTTCAAGGCCTGCTAGGCACGCACAATGAGTTCAGCGCCACAGTAAATAACATAGGCAGACGGCAGACCCTCGCTCAATGTTTAGGGACGCTGAAGCTCAGTAGTAGAGCAGTAACCCAGTGTGCACAAGGCCCTGGGAGCCATCCAGAGCACTGTAAAATACTCACATTTATGTACACACACACACACACACACACACACACACACAATATGGAGAGAAGACAAAGTTCTATCTTCTGATGGAAAAACCTTTTCTATTTCTTGACAAACTGTCATCATCGCCCTTGGAGGTACACACTAAACTCTCCTTCAGATGCGAGCGGTGCATAAGTCAAATTGGAGGATGGGCTGAAATTATAATTATAGTTAAATAAACAGTTCATGGGCTGGAGAGATGGCTCAGTGGTTAAGAGCGCTGACTGCTCTTCCAGAGGTCCTGAGTTCAATTCCCAGCAACCACATGGTGGCTCACAACCATCTGTGGTGGGATCTGATGCCATCTTCTGGTGTGTCTGAAGACAGCTATGTACTCAATAAATAAATAATTCTTTAAAAAAAAAAAAAACAGCTCAGAGAAGGAATTCATGTGCTTCATAGGAAAAGGCTGGTGTGCACCACGTTATCAAGCACAAAGTTACACCCTGAGGAGACAAAGGGTTTTATAGTACCACTGCTGAGGACTTACCTTAAGACCCCTGACACCTTCTCTTTACTGTGCCTAACCAAGTCCCCCACGGTGAAGCTTCTACCTCCTGTTCTCTAAATGTCTATGACCCCCAAAGTCTCCCGCTGAAAACCCAACTTTGAAGGTAGTGGCTTTGGGCAGTAAAGAATTCGCAGGGCGACTGAGTCATCTAGGGATGCCATCCTCAACAGAATGGTTACCCTTGTGAAGGGACCTCCTCAGTGCTGCCATGGTGAGGCCGAATGTGACAGGGCCTTGACCTTGCTCCCCTCGGTGTCCAGACGGTGAGACTGATGTCCTATCATTTATAAGCATGAGGGCTTCATGGGCGGGGGGGGGGGGGGCGGGGCTCCAATCATTTGACACGACATCATCATCTATCACCTACCAGCAGGTTGGACCGTGTTGATGACCACCTGAGCTGCCTGGGGCCGGCAGGTCATAGGACGGGCGTGCCTGGAAGACATCGCCCATAGAGGTTTTGTCCCCTGCAAACGACTAGAAAGATGGATCTAATCTTGGTCGTGAGAAATGACCCAGAGGGAAGAGCTCCACCCAGCGCTGGATGTGTCCCAGCCTTGCTAACCTTCTTAACTGGGCTAAGGAGAGGGATGCATGTGGACCCTGTAGAACGCACTACTATGCTGTGGCAAGTAGGCCTGGGGAAGGAAGGACATTCCAGGTAAGGAATGCCTGCCCAGAACTTTGATAGAAGGGAGATGTGAGCAATCAGAAAAGATCTGAAGTCTGGGAAAGGCGAGCCTGGTTCTGGCAGAGCCTCCCCGGCAAGATCAGCTTCTCAGAAGCAAATCCATTTTAGCGTCCTCGGTGACGTGAAATACGTCCCGCGGAATCCAGGGCACCGGCATGCGGTTATCATCTGCACTCGGGCAACGCCTCACCCTGTCAGTGGATCATAAAAGACGCTGCCTTTTCCCAACAGTTCATCTGAAAATCTAATAAAACTACAATGGGGGATTAGAAGTGGCGGAAGAGAATCTTAAACGCTCAGGTAAGTGAAGTCACTTGTATTAGAGGAACGTGGAGCGATTTCCACTAGGTGCCGGGTTCACCCACATCCTCTCCGAGTCTGGTCGGGTTCCCAAGTCTTTCTGTCAAGTAAAGGAAACTACACTCCCTTCTGGAAGTGTTCCTCTTTGTGTGAAAAAGTACTCAACCTTCTCTGTGCACTAAATTTCTTGCCAGTAAAGGGAATGGAAGGTCGTAAAATTCTTTAATCAGGGGGGAAAAATCACTAACAAAACTTAAATTGGGCTGGAGAGATGGCTCAGCGGTTAAGAGCACTGACTGCTCTTCCAGAGGCCCTGAGTTCAAATCCCAGCAACCACAAGGTGGCTCACAACCATCTGTATGAGATCCAATGCCCTCTTCTGGTGTGTCTGAAAACAGCGACAGTGTACTCATATGCGTAAAATAAATTTAAAAATTCTTAAAAAAAAAAAACTTAAATTTTTATACATACGCTATGCATTATATAATATATACATTTGTATAATGCATATAATATGTAGTGTGTATATATACTATATATTGTATACCTATACATGTGTGTGTATATACACACATACATGAATATAGAGACATATAGACACATACACACATACATGAATATATACACATATAGATACATACACATGCATGTGTATATACACATGTAGACACATACACATGCATGTGTATATACACATGTAGACACATACACATGCATGTGTATATACACATGTAGACACATACACATGCATGTGTATATACACATGTAGACACATATACATACAGTGTATATACACATATAGACACATACACATACATGTGTATAGACACATGCAGACACATACACATGCATGTGTATATACACATAATGACACATACACATACATATATATATATATACATATATATGCATACATAAGGGGGAAAACCATGTACATATGAACGCAGTTGCCAGAGGAGAGGCCAGATGAGAATTTGATACCCCCAGAGCTGAAGCTATAGGAGACTGTGAACCACTGAGAGAGCCAAGAACTAAACTCGGGTCCTCTGGAACAGCAGTATGTGCTCTTGAGATATCGCTCCAGATCCAACAAACCTTCTCATAATGGTGACACCGGAGACACAGAACTCCAGCACTGGGCCTAGACAGGCACACAGAAGTCCTGGATACAACACTCAGACAGTTTACATCTAGTTCTGGTCAGAGAAGTTGCTGCCCTCCATGGAAGGCTTGAGTGCTTAGTTTCACTCAGCAACTGCTCTCGGTTAGAAGTATATATGAAAGATTATTTCCTATCTGGGACTCCTCTGGAACCATGAGCATCGGGCCTTCTTGTGGCACACTCCGTCCTCTGACAGAGTTCACCAGACACACAATAGTAACATGACAACCCATGATCTCACTGGGCTGCTGACTGCTTAGTGTTAACCCCATATAATAAGTGGAACTGTAGACTTTCTGGAAAGAACCATGAGTGACGAGAACAGGAACAAGAGCTAAAAACCATCACAAAGACTGGGAATGTGTTATCAGCTGCATTAGCAAAACCACAGAATTTTCCCCACCTTCATTAGTTTTTAGGTGACACCTGTGACACCTATGACACCTGTGACACCTGTGACACCTGTGACACCTGTGACACCTGTGACACCTGTGACACCTGTAACAGCTGTGACACCTGTGACACCTATGACACCTGTGACACCTATGACACCTGTGACACCTATGACACCTGTGTCACCTGTGACACCTGTGACACCTGTGACACCTGTGACACCTGTGACACATTGGTTTGTGCTGATTCCCTTAGAAGTAAATCCCTGTGGCAGGTATTAGAGTCAAGACATTTTATATAAAATAAAATAAAATGAGTTGAGGGGTACTGGGAGGGAGGAGGCAGCCTGCAGAGTGGCGAAAGGGCTCTACCAGAGCCATGGCATCCATTCTAAAGGGCCCTCCTCAGAGTGAACAGCGACATCCTCATTACCCTCCTACCAGTGGCTGGGAAGATGGAATATTCTGGATACCCTTTCGCATTCTCTCTTTCCATAAGCTTCCTGGTACAAACTTTAAGCCAAACCATAAACCCCCATGAGTAAACTGAGAAAGAAGGCTTGAGCGGTGTTATGATGGCTCGGCAGCTAAAAGCACATTCTGCTCTTGTAGATGACCTGAGTTCGATTCCCAGGACCCATGTCTGGTAGCTCACAGCTCTGCCTATGGTTCCAGCCTATAGATTCAACACCTCTGACCTCCACATAAAACACAAAATATAACACACACACACACACACACACACACACACACAATATGCACATGCACACACAAAAAAACACACAAATAACATAAAACGTTTAAATAAATATAAAAGACAAAGAATGGGGTTTTATCCAAAGAACATTTATTCATTTTTAGTTTAATAAACTCAAGTTTTTCTAAAAACCCTTATTCTATGAGATATTTGTAGAGTCTGTACTGACTTAAAACTTCAAATATAAAAAATAATTTTCCCTGTAAGCCGTAGGCACTAGGTGGGCGGAATTTATAAAGTGGCTATGAGGTGTACTGCTTGAGAAAATTCAATTCTTCTCATGAAGACAGGAAAATTAATGGGATGGAGAAAGCCAGGAGTTTAGGCATAGGTTAAGTAATAAGGCATTCTAGATGGAGCAAGAAGCCCCATGTCTGAAGGAGAAAAGGAAAGTTTGAGTGGCCAAATCATCATAAGGTACCAAATAATGCACTAGGTTCCTGAGGCACTGAATATTCATGATGCATAAATTATTCAAACCCTGGGTGACACTGAATATTCATGAGGCCTTAAGTACCATGTTGACACCCATTCTTGCCCTCGGCACAAGACACATCAAGAACCTGTAGCTGTGTGAAACAAATCAGTAATTGGTGTGTGGTGTTTACTGACAGACTGTGCTATGAGATGTTTCATCACACTGACAGGCAGACCCCTGTGTCTCTCGGGAGAGAAGTTAAGAACCAGGTCAGAGAAGAACAAGGCTACAAGTTAACCCTGCTGACTGACACATGCTCTCTCCAATCCCACCCACACCGGTGAGCATCCTGATTTAAACACAGACCCACGAACACGCATTTCCAGATGTCTGAGCGTGTGTCTCCTGATCCACGCACGCAAATGATTCTGTGCACTCCAATGTGCTGTATCTGCCTTGTGTGTGTAACATAAAGGTATCGTTTAAAAGATTAAATTTAAATGAAAGAAAACAGGTGGTGGTTTGAGTGAGAAACGTCCCCTATACATTTAGGTATTTGAACGAATAGTCCCCAGTTGGGGGTGCTGTTTGGAGAGGTTATGGGGAGGTGCAGCCAGTATGTCAGTAGGGGCAGGTAGAGTCCATGGCCTCTCCTGCTTCCACTTGCAGCAAATGAGGAGATTCCCAAGACTTCTGTTCCTGTCACCAGCCTGCTGATGCCAGCGTAATGGACTCTCATCCCTCTGGAACTGTATGTCACCCCACTCTACACAAAAACACAACAACAACAACAACAACAACAACAACAACCACTTTTCTCCAAGTTGCCTTGGCTGTGGAATGTTATCACAGCAACAGAGAAATGACCGGTACAATCCTCAGAGAGAATCCCGGAGTCGTGCGTGCAGCGAAGCACCTTCCTGCCTCAGAAGAGTCTGTAATTCTATCATCGTATTGCACACCCACCGTGACCTGTCTTAAGCAGCCCTTGGTTGCCCGTCACATACAGAGACAATGAAACCTGTTACCGCAATATGCAGTTTTTAATTAGGTCAACTAATGAGTAATGATTATTAATGAATTCACCAGAGCTGGCGAGATGGCTCAGCCATTAAAGGCCCTTGTCACTGCGACCCGAGTCTGACCCTCCCACTGGAAGGAGAGACCCAACTCCTAAATATTGTCACAGACTGCCACACACGTGTTATGGCACATAAGCCACAATTACACATAATTGTTTTATTATTTTTATTATCTTATTTATTATTTTTTATTTTTATTATTTTATTAATATAGTTATATTATTAGTTAATTATTTTAAATATATTTTCAAATACTTTATAATATTAATATATTGTGTTATGACATGATTATGATATAATATGTAATATATATTATAAATATATAAATTACATATTATATCACTATAAAATATATAACACTATATAATATATACCACATATTATATAGTATGTAATATTAAATAAATAATGCATAATACACTATAATATATTAATGTTATTGTATATAATATTACATGCTTATATTGATAATAGTTATGAAATATTTTAAATATTTTTTTTTTGTTCTTTTTTTTTTTTTCGGAGCTGGGGACCGAACCCAGGGCCTTGCGCTTCCTAGGCAAGCGCTCTACCACTGAGCTAAATCCCCAACCCCTAAATATTTTTAAAATATATCAAATACGTAGGACAATCCATTTTTCTCCTGATTGCTCCACCAAAAACAGAAACCACAGTTTACAGTCTGCTTGTATGACAGAGAGGTTAGGGGGCAAAGGTAGTGCCGTTTCTAGACAGGCAAGTTCAAGTTCTTACAATGAGCTCCACCTGTCCCCCCTCCCCCCGTAAGCTTAGGACATTACCGATGAAGACTGAAATAAGGGAACATAAAACCCACAGAGAAACTTCAAGACAGTAGCTGTCCATTTACCAAAACATGAATTTTTATCCATTCACCTATATTAATATTGCAATGTTCAGAAAGCAAATCACTGAGAAGGTGTAGACCTACTGCGTGTCCTGCTATGGTGCACAGTAGGTCTACACCTCCATTAAAGATCCATGCTCTTTAATGGATCTTTAATGACAGCACTTGTCCTTCTCAGACACTGTTCACAAGACTAAGGCCAAGCACACCCTCACTCACTGCCAGCAATCGTGTAAGGAGCATGGATGGATAGAGACCACACAGACTACTTAAGCCTCTCCTGCAGAGAGGCAAAACACTGCTGGGGAAGAAAGGGAAATACAGCAGTGCCTCAGTCTACCCTCAACACCCCGCTCGCCTCACACCAAAACCCATGACTGAATTATTGCTCTAGCTCCCACAGCATTAAATCACACTTTACCCCTTTACCAGGGTCCAGCCCATGAAATAGTGGGTCTTCCCATGATAACTAACCCACTGAGGAAAAATTCCTCATGGGCATGCTTACACTACAGGCCAACCCAACTCAGAAAATCCCTACGACGCTCCCTTCCCAGATGGTTCCACACCTTGTCAAACCAAAGGGAACTATCACAGAAGGCGAAAGAAATTCTTTATGAGAGACCAAACAGATATGTTGGGGATGAGAAAATGGATAACCCACCCTGTCACCTACTCTCAAACTCTCCACGCTCGCTTATTAAAATCTTTACTTCATCACTGGGCTATACGTAAGGGAGCTGGGCTAGGACAGGGAGATGGGGAAGCAGCTCAGATTGGCAGGGTGCGTGTATATGCATACACAAAACCCTGCCTTCCAACGCCAACATTCCACAAACTAGCACACAGGCGATTCCAGCCTTTGAGAGACAGGGGACGGAGGATCAGAAGTTCGAGGTCATCTTCCACTACACTGTGACCGCCAGACCAGCTTGGGCAGCTGAGACACTGCCTTGCTAAAAATACATTTTTTTTTTAAAGCTCAAAGAAAACACTTAAACACACTAAGTTGCCCATAACAATATGCACAAAGATTTCTTGGCTTTTGGACGCAAGTCCTGAACAAGTCTTACGACAGGGAGCAGTCGAGGAAAAGGAGAAACTTAGCAAGGCATACTCCCCTCCTTGTGAGCTTTCCTGCCCAATGAAGGAAAGGGAAAATTAGTTAATAACCACAAAGACAGATGGCATTAATGCCATCAAGCCATGACATTCAGACCCAAAGATCCTGGCTCTAGAGTTAATTAGATGTACAGCCACTGAGAGCCAGACCAGCAACTGTACCTTCTCCCCGCCTCGAGAGAAGATTCAAGGGTTTGCTCCAGTTCCATTACCCAGCATTCCACCCAACCCATCAACACAAGCAAAAGGAGAATTCAGGGCCCCGTCAGCCTTTGAGGTCAGTGTTTTCCGGCGAGGAACTGTTTCTTTCCTTCCTTAAAGGCAGTAGATATGAGACAAAATGGGAAAGGGAAATTACAAAGCCTTTTTCAAATATCAGTGAGGAATATACTGTATTTTATCTTACGGGAATGAGTGTCACCCCGGCACAGATGAGATGTTATACGGAGACATTCTCTGTGTAGTGTGTGTGTGTGTGTAGTGTGTGTGTGTGTGTATGGTGTGTGTGTGTGTTTGTGTGTGGGTGTGTGTGGGTGAGTGTGTGTTGTGTGGGTGTGGTGGGTGTGTGTGTGTGGGTGTGGTTAGGTGGTGTGTGTGTGGGTGTGTGTGTGTGTGTGGTGTGTGTGTGTGTGTGTGTGTGTGGTGTGTGTGTGTGTGTGTGTGGTGTGTATATGTGTGTGTGTGTGTGTGTGTGTGTGTGTGTGGTGTGTGTGTGTGTGTGTGTGTGTGATGTGTGTGGTGTGTGTGTGTGTGTGGTGTGTGTGTGGTGTGTGGGTGTGTGTTTGTGTGTGTTTTGTGTATGTGTGTGGGGGGTGTGTGTGGCGTGTGTGTGTGTGTGTTTGGGTGTGTGTGTGTGTGTGTGTGTGTGTGTGGTGTGGGTGTGTGTGTGTGTGTGTGGTGTGTGTGTGTGTGTGTGTGTGTGTGGTATGTGTGTGTGTGTGTGGTGTGTATGTGTGTGTGTGTGTGTGTGTGTGTAGGGGGGGCGTGTGTGTGTGTGTGTGTGGCACTCCAGGTTTACATTCAAAGCAGAGATCTGAGCTCAATAAGACAGTAACAATCGCAGACGTTGACAGCAGCTATAAGGAAGAAGGAGGAAGCGAGGTCGGAGAGCATCTAACTGGAGTCTTCAACACAATCTCAAAGTACAAAGAACCCTTCCCCTAAAGAAGGGCACTGATTTAAGAGGAAAGAGTATGAGTTCACTGGACAAAGATGGTTAGAGATGACATCATGGCAGAGAGAGTAGAAGCAGGGAGGTTGCAAAGAGGGAACCAAACCGGAGGAGGGATGCAGCCGTTTAACAGGCTGGTGTGTTTGATCACTTGCTCCTGAATTGGTAGAACTGACTATAACTTTTGGAGGTACGGCTTTGCTAGGAGGGAGCAGCGGGGCATACATCACTGAAGCAGGCAGGATTTGAGGGTCCACAGCCTTACCACACTTCCATACATACGCTCTCCCTCCCGCTCCTTCCTCTCTCCCTTCATGTGTGCTAATGAAATGTGAGCCTCCTGCTCTCGCCACCACACCATGCCTTCCCCCACCATTACAGTCTAGCCCTCTGGACCCATAAACCAGGGTAAACCCTTTCTTCCTTAAGATGCTCTTGAGCACGGTATCTAAACATAATCTAAGTAGCTAGAAAAAGGGGGAGGGAGGGGGAGTTCTTGAGACAGAGCACATGTTTTTCTTCCAAAGCTTGAAGGGAATTAGAACCTGCATACTTTCATATTTAAATGACCACTTCAGCCAAAGTGTGGGGGAAGATAAGTCAAAGAACACAGTAGGAAAACAAAGTCTCTGGCAGTGGCTCGATTGGGACCTAGAGGTGCGTTGCTGTCAATGGGACAGAGAAATCACTCTTGGCAACAGCGTCCACACACAGAGATGATGGATTAGTTCTGGAAAATGAAGGAGAGGAGTGTAGTTCAGGTGGTAAAGTGTTTGCTCTGCAATATATAAAGTCATGGGTTTAAGCTCCGAGCACCACATAAACTAAGTGCCGTGGTACACGCCTACCATCTCAGCACTTGGGATATGGAAGCAAAGAGATCTGAAGTTCAGTGTGGCTACAGAGAGTCGAGGAAAAAATAAAGCCCGAGTTACTGGAGGCCATGTCTAGTGGACAGAAAACTAAGAATTCTCCTTGATCCCACTGAGGTACTCCTGTTGTCAATTGTCCATGTCTAAGAAAACTTTAGAGGAAGCATGGGTTAGAGAGAAAGGCTCACTCTTGTGGATGTATACACTGGGTTTGGCAGTGCGGCAGGGGGACCAGCGCTCATCCTGGCTCCCGGAAACAGAATTCATCCAGCTTCTTGATTGAGAGGTGACTGAATAGCTGACTGAAATATAATTCTGCACCGGATTCTCTGGGTGGGCTCTACATCATGCAAAGGGTCCTGGGAGAGAAAGCGCCCTGCAGATGTCACAGTCGGTCCAGTCTTTATCACACGCACATGAAGAGAATGATCCCACACCCATGTAAAACCTGAGGATGACAGGACTCCGCTTTTACGTGGGTGTAAGTGTACCACTGGGGCATGGAGAGAGGTGGACTCCTGGAAGTCTCGGGCCAGCCAGTTCAGACAAATCAGCTCTAGATTCTGTGAGAGACCCGGTCTCAAAAATTAAGGTGGAGAGCAAGAGAAATACCTGATGATGACCTCTGGTGGTCTCAATGTGGACATACACATATGCACACACACACACACACACACACACACACACACACACCACATGCAGAAGGAGCAGCAGGAGGAGGAGGAGCAGCAGGAGAAGGAGGAGCAGCAGGAGGAGGAGGAGCAGCAGGAGGAGGAGGAGCAGCAGGAGGAGGAGGAGCAGCAGGAGGAGGAGGAGCAGCAGGAGGAGGAGGAACAGGAGGAGCAGGAGGAGGAGCAGGAGGAGGAGGAGCAGGAGGAGGAGGAGGAGGAGGAGGAGGAGGAGCAGCAGGAGGAGGAGGAGCAGCAGGAGGAGGAGGAGCAGCAGGAGGAGGAGGAGCAGCAGGAGGAGGAGGCAGGAGGAGGAGCAGCAGGAGGAGGAGGAGCAGCAGGAGGAGGAGCAGCAGGAGGAGGAGGAGCAGCAGGAGGAGGAGCAGCAGCAGGCAGTGGAGACAACTATGGCAGTGGCAACAGCGACCACAATGATAGAATATATACAGAATATATTCTATAATATATTAATATAGAAAATAATATAGGAAATGTTAATATATTATATATTCATAAATAGAGTGTATATTGGCAAAAAAACTGCCATGAATAACTTTAGTATCAAAATAAATAATCATTTTAAATGCAAATATTACCACCACCACCACCTAATTTCTGGGGTTCTGTGACATACTCGGATTGAGAAAAGCACTGTCATTACAGACAGCTTCGCGAGCTGCCTCTGAAAGATGATGTGACACGTATTATTGTTAAACACAGCCCGAGACTTGCCATCCTCAGCAATCAGTTCCGGAGAGATTCTCACTGCCTTCATAGCCAAGACTTAAGGTTTACAGATGTTCAAAACACAGGAAAATAAAGGAAGCCACTGCATTGTTCAAAAAGGAAGTAGCGGCTTGGAGAGACAGGAGATGGCTCGGCCGTGCAGAGCACTGGCTACTCGGCCTGAGCTCTCGGATTCCATTCCCAGCAACCACAGCACACACAACCACCTGCACTTCTACTTCTAGGGGATCTGGTGCCCTCTTTTGGCCTCCATGGGCACCAGACCTACAAGGACTGCACACGCGCATGCACAGACAGAAATCTCAGACAGGTAAAAATAGAATGAAAAGTATTTCTGAAGAGAAAAACCCTCAGGCCACCCTAGCAACTTTCTAGATACAGTTAATTTCCAAACTTCGATATTGTTATTGTTGCCCTCACCCCTGACTGATACCTTGTCTAAAGTCAAGTGTACTAGCTCTCCCCTCTCTTTTGTTCTTCCTCCCACTGTTGAGACACCATAAGTATAATTTAAAATGTTACTAAGTATAAAATTTACCCATGCTGCCTGGTCTTTAAAAACCCGTCCCTCCAGTATTCACTGAGTTAACTTTCCAATTGCCCTCCATTGATCAGGAAGCTTCCAATTTAATGGAAATTCTTGAACCGAAAAAGCGAGCTCTTTTTTGGGCTGTACTCTCCATGGTTTTTCCATTGAGATTTGAAACGTGTAGACAGCATAGATATGTTGGTGTTCTAACCGCAGAAATAAGTCAGGACAAAAGTATATTTTGTCACAGTCAGTTCTCATCCAGTCATAAGACAGAAGCAATTGAGAGAGGTGTAACATATTCCCTCCGTCATCCAAGTACTGGGAGACCCGGAGTCACTAAGAAAATGTCAGTACTTTCGTGGAGCTGGGAATTCACCTTGGGTGATCAGTTTCCCTTTGAGCCAAGCATTCCCTCTGAGAAAGACAAGTCAGCCCAGAGCAGGCTGGGTGTACACGAGCTGGGACATTGCTCTAACACTGACTTAATTGCCTCAGAAAACAAGGATGGCTTAGGGATGAACAGTGCCCCCTTAGCCATCTCCTGTAAGATAGAAGCCAGAAGATGCTGGGACAGGGTACCAGTCGGTAGGAGCCTGTAAAAATCAGAGCTTGGAGGGTTGGGGATTTAGCTCAGTGGTAGAGCGCTTGCCTAGCAAGTGTAAGGCCCTGGGTTCGGTCCCCAGCTCCGAAAAAAAAGAAAAGAAAAGAAAAAAAAAATCAGAGCTTGGCAGCAAAGAGCTCATTCTCATGAAGCTACGCTCTGGGACCTGCCCTGTATCACTAATGTTAAGGGCTTTTAACACACGACACCTGTATACGCAGAGTGGGTCCCCGGTGGAAAGGATTCTGGGTTGATCGTGAATACTAGACCATCTCCCTGCATTTGTCTTTTACTTCTATGAGCGAGAGGACTACAGAGTTGGGACAAAAGCTGTTCTCAGCAGAGTGGCCCTTTCCTAGTGAACACCTTCGGTTCTAAGAGAAATGGTGACTTAGCTCAAATGGCTTAGTGGCAGCCATGAGCTCAACTCAGTGTCAAACGTGGGACTCAGGATAGAGAGCACAGCAACAGGGGCTGTGGTTGATCGCCATGGCATCGTGAAGAAGACCTCCAGACTCTTCGGTGGATTTCAAGTTTGAAATGTTATGAGCTAGACGCTGGCGAAGAATCGATTCTTAAGTCTAGATATTGGCCCTAATTCTGTGGCTGAGCCCACTGCCCAGCCACTTAGTATCTTAAAAGTCTCCACCAGGGAAAACCTCCTCCCCTCCTGGGCGTGACTCTGGAATCGAGGAAGATGAGCTCCCATGAGGAACAGCCGAATCAGGGGAGAGCGGGCTGCACACAGGTGAAGGGAGGCGAGCTTCAGGAGGGGCAAGGGTCAGCTCCTAGAGCCAGGTTCGATGCCCCTCTGACCATCCCGGCTATCTACACACACTCCTTTCAAATCTCTCACTTTCACACAGACAGGGAAGTTTACAGAAGTCATTCAAAAGGGGCAAGGCCTCAATGGCTGCCACAAATCAGACAGCTGAGGTCACGAACAGCCACGAGGACTACTGGGTACAATGATCAGAATCAAGAGGGGTAGAGAAAGTAATTCCCCCTGACTCTTTATTAATACAAACACAGGTTAACTGGAAGCCAGCCCTCTGAGTTCCTATAAACTAAAGAGCATTGGGGTTAAATCTGTAGCCAGTTATACCAGGATATAGTGAAGGGAGAGTACAGAGTGTGGTGGGAGAAAAGGCCACAGGGCATATGGCTCTCACCCATCATCCCAGCATTCAGCGGGAGAGGGCAGACGGACTGTCTCAAGTTCAAAACCACCCTGGACTACATAATGAGTACCAAGCCAACCTGGGCTACAGAGACACTGTCTCAAAACACTACCATAAATATATGTGTATATATATAATATATATGTGTGTGTGTGTGTGTGTATGTATATTCAAACTAATAAAAGTCAAATGTGCAGTGGTAGTTCATGCCTTTAATCCCAGCACTCAGGAAGCAGAGACAAGCCGATCTCTGTGAGTTCAAGACCAGCCTGGTCTACAGAGAGTGTTCCAGAACAGCCAGCCCCAGGGATGTACAGAGAAACCCCTGTCCCAAAAAAAAAAAAAAATCCAAAAACAAAATAGAGAAACAACAAAACCAAAACAAAGGAAAGTTACAACCAGAAGAGACTCCCTCGGCAAAGGATTCAGAAACAAAATAATAAAATGAAATAAACAAGAATGGGGGGGGGAGGGAGAACGGGCATTGCTGAACGAAGGAGTAAACGTAAAAATACTCTCCTGAGAAGGGGCGAAATATTGACCTAAAGCAAAGCCACACGAGCTGCTACCTTAGTAACGACAACGACACACAGGAAAAGGATCATTAGGGAGCAGCGGTTACAAAGAAAACAGACCTTTCATAAGAGAAAAATGGCCTTGTCCTCACCCATCTCTGCAAACCCTTCAGCGGGTAACAGTAATTACCTTCCCCTCGGGACAGCCGAAAAGCTTGTGTGCCTTAGGTACAGTAGAGTCAACGACAGCGCAGTGAAACCTCCTTTCAGCCTCCCGTGACGAGATAATTAAGATTTTAAGTAGGAAACATTCCATGTATATGTGGTAAGAGAGAGCTAAAGACATCTTTTTTTTTTTTTTTGAAAAAAAAAAAAAAGTACAAACAAGGCTCACTCTAGCTACAAGGGTTGCCAGCGCAGAAATATCTTTTCCACTTGGAACGAAAATTCTTGCAACAACCATCTGGGCCGATCCCCTTCTCTCTCCCACCATTGCTATTACAGAGGAGATAGAATTTTAAGAGCATATTTTGGATTCAATGAGCAGAGTCTCAAATTCACATATGTATATTTTAAAAGCTCAGAGCAGCTTTTGGAGAGATCGTCAAGCGGGAGTGAAGAACCAGAAAGGAGGAAAATGCAGCCAAGAGAACTTTTTGGATAAATAACATCTGGCCACGGGGGTTTGTATTCCTTGAGTTTCTCAACTTCCTCTCTGGAGAAACCTAAGTCCCTGTTGGCCTTTCTCTGACTTCCTTTAAAAATGTTTCTACAAATGGAGACGGCTCCGTCCCTCATTTCTGAATCTGGAGGAGTACAGCGGGGGTTGCTACCAGGAAATGCCACGAAACCGGGAACACGTGTGCTGCAACGTGCTCGTGGGCATCCCCCAGTCCCAGTTCCATACCTCTGAAACCTGCAGGGAGCAGGAGCCCCCACCCCTACCCCCACCCCCACCCCATCCCACCACACCCCATCCCTCCGGCATCAGATGGATGCGGGTTTCACCCCAGCTCTGCCACTTAGCAGCCCGCCTTGATGCAGCCTTTCACCTCACAGGCCATGATGTCCTCGTTCTCCTCCTGACGGATGCTGTTACAAGAGCTGAGGTTCTAGGGAAAGGAACCTGCTCCTGCTGGTGACGAGTGACAGAGACCCAGGTGACAGGTCATGGAAGCGAACCTCACCCTTTCGGAGATGATTTCCCGGTGCCTGTTCTAGCCCAGCCAGACTATTTATCTGTTTCCCTTCACTTTCTCAGCTGCTGCCCCTTCTGACCCTTCCGTAGCTGTAGCTGTCCTCCCTCCTCCCAAGCCTCTGATCAAACGGCCAAGAAACCCATGAAGGAAAAGCAAGGTGCCCGCTCTTCCCTTGACTCCAGACACCTGGGGGCACTCGGTTGTTCATTATCTCGTCCCTTTCAGACAAGTTAAGCAGGGACAATACCTTAGGAGAGCGGTGCTCAGTCTTCTAATGCTGTGACCGTTTAATACGGTTCCTCGTGTTGTGGTGACCTCCAACCACACAATTATTTCATGGCTACCTCACAACTGTAATTTCGCTACTGTCGTGAATCGCTGTGTGAATGTCTGATACGAGGGATATCTGATACCCGGGGTTGCAACCCATAGGTTGAGAACCACTGCCTAAGAGGTTTGGAAACAACTTGCTTCCTTAATCGTATACTTTAAACATGAACACCTGGATTTTTCTAACAGTCTCCAGTGCTTTAACGCCACTCGGTATTATTTAAGGATGCACTCACTGATAAGGGGCTATTAGCCCAGAGGCTTGGAATACCTAAGAAAACATTCACCGATCCTATGAAGCCCAAGAAGAAGGAAGACCAAAATGTGGATGCTTCATTCCTTCTTAGAAGGGAGAACAAAATACTCATGGGAGGAAATACAGGGACAAAAAGGGAAGCAGGGACTGAAGGAAAGGCCTTCCAGAGGCTGCCCCACCTGGGGATCCATCCCATATGCAGCCACCAAACCCAGTCACTATTGCTGATGCCAAGTAGTGCTTACTGACACAAGCCAGATATGGGTGTCTCCTGAGAGGCTCTGCCAGAGCCCTACTGATACAGATGAGGATGCTTGCAGCTAACCATTGGACTGAACAAAGGAACCCCAATGGAGGAGTTAGAGAAAAGACTGAAGGAGCTGAAGGGGTTTGCAACACCATAGAAAGAGCAACAATATCAACCAACCAGATACCCCAGAGCTCCCAGGGACCAAACCACCAACCAATGAGTGCACATGGAGGGACCCATGACTCCAGCCGCATATGTAGCAGAGGATGGCATTGTCCAGCATCAATAGGAGGAGAAGCCCTGGGTCCTGGGAAGGCTCGTTTCCCCAGTGTAGGGGAAAGCCAGGGCGATGAGGTGGGAGTGGGTGGGTGGGAGTGGGAGCATCCTCATAGAAGCAGGGAGAGGAGGGATGGGAGGGGGGAAGGGGATAACATTTAAAATATAAATATATAAAATATCCAAGAAAAATAATTTTAAAAAAAAAAAGGACACAAAGAGAAGGGCAGGAGAGAGAACTATCAACCTAGGATATAAGATAAGTAAATCAACGAAATCCCAGCTTTGAGTTACACAAGGCTCAGTGACAGCAGTAAGAGACACTGGCGCTGTCCAAGTCTGGACTGGACCACCGCCAGCATGCGAACCAGGCTTTCCCAGAAGCGACAAGGGATTGGCAGAAGCAGAACTTGAAGACGGGTGCTTAACTCTTCTGACAGTAGCTTCAAACGCTTTTGCTTGTGCTCAGGGGAAACCAATAAAAATCCAGGGTCACGGGCTAGTGAGACGGCTCAGCGGTTAAGAGCAGTGGTTGCTCTTCCAGAGGTCCTGAGTTCAATTCCCAGCCACCACGTAGAGGCTCACAACCATCTAAAAGGGGATCTGCTGCCCTCTTCTGGCCTGTGGATGTACATGCAGCAGAGCGCTAATACATTCAACACATTTAAAAAAAAAAAAAAAAGGCTCACAATCTGAATGTCTGTTGTTTTCCTAATGATTCTTATTTTTCTCACAACTCATTGTATCAAATATTAAAAGATTAGCAGCGCACATGGCAGCATTAAGGTGTTAAAACCTCAAGCCTACAACTGTATTCCTGAAATGGTTCGAAGACAGACCTGCCCCAACCTCCACGGGGGATGGACACCAACCTGTGCAGAGAATAAACGCAGCCAATGAGGGCCGGGTGACACCCCGCCAACCCCACACGCTCTTCTGGGAGGCGAAAGTAGTCTGTGTGTGTGGAGGAGAGAGTAAAAATACTGCCCTTGCAGAACTGACTTAAGTCATACACGGAAAATGACAGGGCAAGATAATAATCACGACCACCATGACTTTAAAGCCACCCGAAGCTGTAAGTCTCTGCGAGGGATTCCTCTCCTATTATGGAGCTGTACCAATAAAGCACTCCTGTCTCCCCGAACTCTGCCTGTAAGAGAAGGCAAGCGACGCCACACAGCGAAAAAGCAGCAAACCGAAACAAAGTCCCGCCATCAAGGCTAGGTAGAGAAGTCATCGACAAATTTTCTTAACGTTCAATAGGAGCCTTCCCGACCCCTCGCTTCCCCAGCTGAGTGACGGAGCTGCTAATCGAGAATAAGAATCACCGAGTAAGAAAACGGGGGGGGGGGGTACCCTTGGATGTCCTGGATACCCTCGAGTATCTGCAAGCGTAAAGCCACTTTAATAGTCAGCAAACCCAGTAAACCACTTCCATGCTCGATTTATCTACAAGGTTTTCAGTGGAAAACACCAGAGAGGGGAGATCAAGTTCATTGACATCGTGGACGTCCAGCTTCTCTCCTAATACTTCCAATCTGCCTAGGATCGCAAAAGAATAGCCCAATGTCGTTTAATTTGATATTTTTAAATTTACGTAAAATCACTATAATATTAATGATATATAATTGATATATAAATATAATATAGTACAAAGTAATATACAAAATAAAATAATACATATTATAAGAGCTATAACTTGTAGACTGGAGAGCTGGCTCAGTAGCGAAGACCATCTTCAGAGATCCTGAGTTCACATTCCAGGCACTCGCACTGAATGATTTCACAACTGCCTATAAATTCAGCTCCAGAGGATCTGACACACCCACTGGCACACTCACACACACACACACACATACACACACCCACACGCACACACACACACACACACACACACACACACACACACCACACACACACACCCACACACACACCACACACACACACACACACACACACACACACACACACACACACCACACACACCACACACACACACACACCACACACACACACACACACACCACACACACACCACACACACACACACACACACACACACACCACACACACACCACACACACACACCACACACACACACACACACCACACACACACACACACACCCCACACACACACACCACACACACCACACACACCACACACCCACACACACACACACCACACACACACCACACACACACACACACACTCACACACACACACACACACACACACACACCACACACACACCACACACACACACACACACACCACACACACACACACACACACACACACACACACACACACACACTACACACACACACACGCTATTTTATTTGCATGTAATCATAGACTCACGTTGAGGTATATTGATAATGGTATTTAAAAAAACATACTGTATCGACTCTATAATCAATAGTGGCAGTTATAACTCATAGCAGTAAAATCCTGGGGTCCTTTATAATATTTTTCAATGAAGGGAGGCCCCGATACCGGAACATTTTGA
Source organism: Rattus rattus (assembly GCF_011064425.1). Lineage (NCBI taxonomy): Eukaryota > Metazoa > Chordata > Mammalia > Rodentia > Muridae > Rattus > Rattus rattus. Next base: position 15,743,694 of record NC_046171.1, on the reverse strand, counting down.
AACTTCTGATGAAGGTGGGAGGGGAGGCATGTATCTAAGTATGCACTATTAAGTTGGTGGTTGTAAACAGACGGGATTCCACAGGTCCACACTGCTGACGGGAAGGAAGCATACGGCCGCCTTCTACTCTACGCCTGTATTTCCCTGCTCAGGCATATCTGCTGCAGAAAGAAACAGGATTCAAGCTGTTCCCTGGCAGCCATTTGCCCTAGGTTTTCTGGGACAAACTTCACGTCGGATCTGCTTCTAATTTTCCCCCCATCGACCACAAAAATGTTCCCTATATTTCAACATTTTTGTGTCCAAATACGTCTCTCCGATCTGAGTCGTGCACACAAGAAACATCTTAAAGCATCTCCTTGTTGTGGTGCCTGTAATTATTCTCCAAGTATTTCAACATGGCTCATATAACCAACACACATGACGGTCAGGGCTAACCTTCACCTCTCTCCGGAAAGGCATGTTCTTCAACTGACCCCGGCCCTAGAGGGCTTGACAGCCTGCCACCCTGTTTACTATGCACAGTCAATTTAAAAGTCTGTATTTTTATTTATCTCTAAAAAACATTGCACGCTTTCTTTTCTTTTCTTTCCATTTTCATCCCCCCTCCCTTTTTTTTTAGCATTTATATGTGTCTGCATACCACTTGTGCCACAGCGTGTGTACGAAGGTCACAGGGGACTGGCTCTCTTCTACTGACACGTGGTTTGCCAGGGTTCGAACTCATATTATAAGGCTTGGCTGCAAGGTACTTTTACCTATTGAGCCATACTGCAGGCCCACGATGCAGGTTTTCTTAATCAGCAAGATAGATAAAATGCATGAAATACTGATATAAAAATATAGGTTGGTTACAAAGACTGCCCGGTGCCTCTACCCATCTTAGATGAGGCCTATGAACCGAGAAAAGCCCCATCCCCAAAGCCTTTAGCTAGGACCCCCAGCTTTTGAATCTAATGGACGACCAAGCTGCTTGAACAATCAATCCCCTTCCCCTTTCTCATGGCCAGAACAGTGAGGTGGAGGGCCTTTTCTATATCCTAGAATAGACTGGAATCTAGCAAGCATGTCTGTCACAAATGGGCACCAGAAATATAGAGGCCCTTCTGCAAACCTCAATCAGAAATAGCATCGGGAAGTCGTTCACCAGCCCAGGTGCCTAAGCCCCATTTCACCTGAAGTCAGGGCATCTGTGAGAGCCTCGGAACCAGGCTCGACCCACATTTGTTTCTGCTTAGGCTGTGACGGCGCTGAATTAGCATTTGGCTTCGTGATTCCAGGTTAAACGGGTTCAGGTCTGGGAAATAACACGGTTCTGGTTTAGATCTCCTATTTACGCATAACTTTCCTAGCCTTTAAGTTTCCTAACTGTGTTTGTACAAATTAGGCACAAGTTCTAAACCCCGGTGACTGAAATAGCTCATGGCTGGAGAGTCCAGGGAAAGACAAACACAGACAAACCAAGTAGGCAACAGCTTGGTGGATTGAAAGAGTCTGTGGCCATGTTTTACTGTCACCTTCAACACCAGGTTCCAGTCCTTGTGACTCTTCCCGCCCTGGCCTCCAGCCTATCACCCTGAAGGGATCACTACAAGGGCTGGCCAGCCTTGAGGAGCTTGTGGTCCAGCAGGGCCAAACCCAAGAGAACAGCTAGAGGGTAGAAACCCATGCCAGGCCCCACGAGACTTGCATGCGTGTCAGCGCCGCGAAGCAAGGCAGAAGATAACGTCAGTCAAAGATAATGTCTCCTATCCCTGGCATCAGAACTGGACGCCACATGTGTTGCTTTTAAACAAATTCACTGGCCAAAGTGCTTTAAGCTCTCTTGAGAAAAAAAAAACCTAAGGGATGCCTGCCTCGGCCCTGCTCCCTGCCAGGCCGCCATGTTTGTTGCCCTTCATTGGGAATGCGTCTTGCATCACAATTCCCAAAGCTAGAGTTTAGAAGAATACCCATAAACACAAGCATTCCCCCCTCCCCAAAACATTCCTGACATTCCACCCCTGCTCCAGCGTGGAGCGTCTGAAGTGTTTAAATATGAGGACTCAGACAGGAGTTCCTGGTGGAGAGGAGGGATGACAGCAAGAAGAATTAAAAAAAACCTATCCTGCACAGTCAGTTACTGACATTCTAGACTGACGAACTTTCAGGAAACTGTACAGACGACGTTGAGTCACGCCATCTGCAAGCGACTGTTACTGGATGTACGAACCGCGTTCTGCACGTGCGGCTTGATTTTGCGATCGGAAAGGCACACACGTGCGCGCGCACACATACTGCTCATGAAGCAATGTTTTAAAGCTTTTGATGGAGGTTGAAGGGAGGGTTATGTATGGAATATGCGTGGACTATTAAGCTGACGTTTATGAGCAGGCAGGATTTAATAGATATACGTACATAGCTGATGGGGGGAAAACATAAGGCGGCGTCCTGTGTTTGTATCTCAAACCGCACACCTTTTTTTTTTTTTTTTTTTTTTGGAGCTGGGGACCCGAACTCAGGGCCTTGCACTTGCTAGGCAAGCGCTCTACCACTGAGCTAAATCCCCAGCCCCTCCATAGACGCCTTTTTAATGAACGAACAATCTGCCCGTCTGCTGGAGTTTTGCTAGGCTCGCTCAGAATGCTTTTCCAACTGAAACCATTTGGAGAAAAGAAAAACAAAAAAACAAAATAATCTACAGAGGCCAAACTGAGTACTCTTATACATAACGGAGTAGAACGTCTTGATGTCTGTCCTGGGAACTCAGAAGGTGGTGGAGCTGGGGTGGGCCGAGTGGTTTCAATCCCCTTCATTCCCAAGCCGAGGCGAGGGCTCCAGCAGCCTGTGGCTGTAGGGAGACCTCTTCCACCCTTAGAGAGCCTGACATTTGCCTGTCGTTTGTACAAATGGGACGGTTAACTTGTGGTACGCAGTTTCCTCCTTTCTGATCATCCTGCATGGAGAGAAGGTGGGGGCGGGTGACAGAGGCCTGAGCAAAGGAAAGAGTGTGTGACGACGGCCAAGACAAACAGCTAACACAAAACAGCTAACATGAACAGTGACTCTTCCCCAGGAAAGCCTGGCTCGGTTCTCGGCCCTGAAGTGGGCGGCTGCACTCATGCCTCTTTTCCATGGTTCTCTGGCTGGCCAGAAAACCCTCTTCCTTTCCCTCCATCATTGCCAGGAGAGTCCTCAACCTCATCTTGAAGATGAAGCAACAACACATTGGAATGTTATCCATCATACAGAATGCTCCATTATACAGCGTTATCTTTAGAGCGCTGTGGAACAGATCTGGCCCAGTGTGGCACTCCAGTGCGACCTCTGACCTGAAAGTAGTAACTCCAGAGGCTGCCTTGAGAGTTCTAGTGATAGCCAAGTAGTCAAGTGACTCCCTGAGGACAGGAAAGGACAGGAAGCCAGGAGTGGGGACCTCATTCCAGACTGTGCTCAATGCTTGTGGGTCTTCCCATCATCCTTTGAGAAGCTCAGACTGGCATTGCTGATCACACAGAGAAGGAAGCCAGGGAGAGGCAGGACAGCAGGGGCCAAAGCAGGACAGCAAACGAGACAGCAAACAAGGTCTGCAAACTTTCTACTCCAGGAGGAGTTAACTTTTCTCCAACCTCTGCTCTAAACACACACACACACATACACATACACACACACACACACACACACACAAACATAAGCACATATATACAAACATGCACACATGCTTATACATACAAACACAGACACATACACATTATATACATACACACAGAACATATTCACAAACATACATAAATAGACACAAACATAAGTATACACATGTATATGCAAAAACATAGGCATAAACATGCATTCATATATGCAAACACATGCATCCATATACACATACATATACACACATACAAATATGTGCAGATAATCATATATACATAATACACACATAAATACACACATAAACAGACATATATATACACATAAACATAAAAATACACATACAACCATAGACACATTCATATTCACACGCATATAAAAGCACACATATATTTACACACACACATTTGCACATATACATGTGTGCACATAAACACACATACACTTATATACACATAAGCATATATATATATGCACATGCATACACACAGACACACACACACACAGACACACACACACACACCAGCATCTAGACCACATAAACTCTCTGAGGGCCCTGTAAACACAGGTCCTTTCCACTTCTGCACTGAGGGCTCTCTCTGCCTGATGGTCAGGAAGTTGACATGGGATGGTACAGCCACCTCCTCAGGGCTTGCCTTCCACTCTCCAGGCACAGCTGATTAAAGGGTACCCTGGCCACAAAGAACATCACAATGGTATTAAAACTAACTGTCTGCCTAGAAGTATCAAATCTAAACTTCAAGTGTCCTGCAGCTAACTGTCTAGAATCTAATCTGGTTATGCCACTGTCTGCATTTGACCACGAGGCCAAAAAGACACAGCAAAGTGAACACTGATACAAGAGCCACATAAACCAGTCAGACACATACGTGGCTGCACACACATATGCGTGCATATCCACACACATGCACATACATGTACTCATATGCAGACACACATGTGACCCCATACGCGTACTTGCACACAAGCACACACACAAGTTTCCAAAAGATTACAAATCACTGTCATTTTCCCATGTGATTCTTAGAAAGCGAATCGTCTCCCAGAAGTGAGACAATCGTTAGTGCTAATATAGAAAGTTGATTATTGAGGTACACATAGATGCATACACATCAAAATCTTAACTTTGGAGACTGGGCTCTCATAAACACTGTACTTTTATACACTAGATTGAAATGATAAAATTTAAGGTCGGTAAGCATGAAAAGTTTCCCATGAACCAGGTGTTTCGGTGTAGGGGAGAGATCCCAGAAAACAAAAGTCCTCACAAGGTGTCGGAATAGCTCCCTCTGTGCTCCATAAAACCTGAGAGGTGACAGAGTCGTGCGTGCATAACTCGGAAGCTGGAGGCCTCTGGGGTATAAGCAGCAGCTGCCGTTTCCCCAGAGCTCTTCGCCATCCTGATAGTATTCTTTTCTTAGGCCTTTTCATACTTCTCACCTTCAACTGTGCTTTGTGTCAATGCCGTGAGTAACTGGCAGAAGACTTCCTTCGCTAACCTTCCAGTGACTCGTGTCTAGTTAGCTGTGCGTTTCGACCTCAGGCGAGCGAGATGCTCTTGCTGTGTGCTAAGAGAAGTGCACACACGTAGGCTCCAAGTAAGAGCCTCTAAAGTCGGGTGACAGAAAGGGTCCAATGTCAATAAGACGCCCTCTTCTGGACTCCGTGGGTATCTCAGCTGACTGGCCAAAAAAAGTGGAATTGGTTCAAACTGACTTCCTATCCCTGGGTTAGCATCATGCCCCACACTAGTCAGAGAAACCTTTTGCAATGGGTAGCAGTTAATGCAGAGACCCTGGTATTTAATGTGCACACCTGGTATTTAATAGATTGTGATAGCATAGGGGCTAGGAGAACATTTGCCTGCAGGCCCTGGAGCTGGTATCTTACTGCCAAGATAGCACAGAAGGGGACCCAGGGAAGCTCAGCTGGGGTGTGCGAAGCCCCCTCAAAGACAGGAATAAAATCAGCACCTCATACTTCACTTGTGGTAATATCATTCAGTGATAGACAGTCCTCCATGAATGGATGTGTTATTTGCACATTTATTTTATCTCTGGCTTTATAGGAAAAAACAAAAGGACATTCGGAAAAGCATAAAGAGGTAAAAAAGGATAAAGAGGAAGGAGGAGAAGGAGGAGGAGGAAAAGGAGGATGAAGAGGAGGAGGAAAAGGAGGAGGAAGAGGAGGAGGAAGAAGAGGAGGAGGAGAGAAATGAACTTGAAATTTGCATGGGAATCTTAACCTGGCCTGCCCTAACTGACAACTAACTCTTCTTTTTACGTAGAATCTCTCCTTTCTTTCATAGACTGCTCAGAACTAACACAGACCTCTCTCGGGAGTTTCCAAATGTTCATTAACCAGTGTCACAGCCTGAAACAAAGGGAGACCAATGTGGTACAGCAAAAGGTCCCGAGTTCTTCTTACCTTTGCATGTCTGGCACCTTTCCTGGGGCAGGCACTGTATGGCAAAGGGAACACAGGATCCAGCTGTGCCGAATCCAGCCGCCATGAACAGCAGGGGATGCTGTTCCCTGCCTCACATCCCTTCCTTCCCAAATCCTCAAGTCATCAGCGACACCGAGCTGAGGTGTCTGGACAGTTTAACAGACAGCTCCCCTGAGGACAAGAAGAAATGAGCTCTCTCCTCCTCACCAAGGTTCCAAAACCCTGTGGCCCTTACCATGTAGATAAATTAGGGAGGAAGACCTTGGCCTGTCTTGTCTGCACTGTGACCGGGCTCAGGTGTGACGTACATCCCTAATGACCAACCCAGGCCGCCTTAAAAGCTACATGTAAAGTTACATGGGCCAATAAGATCCTAAATGCAGGCTGCGTCCGTATTCTCATCAACTGAGAGTCCTTCTAATTCCCTGTCCTGCAGAGAATATTCCTAGTAGGTCAGAAAGTAAACAGGAGGGTCTCAGGAGTGTGGGCATTTTGTTTGTAATAAAAGTTTCTCAGGGAACAGGGGTCACGGCAGCTGGAGAGACTACTCAGTAGCTAAGGGAATGAATGCACTGTTCTTCCAGAGCCTGAGTTCCCAGCACCATATCCAACCACCTGTAATTCCACTCCCAGGGCATCCGACGCCCTCTTCTGGTGTGCATGGGCACTGCATTTGACAATCATAAAGACGAGATCCTGAGTTTGAAAGGGAGGCAGGGGAGATGGCCAGGAGCTAGAAGGGAGAAAGACAGGGAGGAAATGACATAGATTCGGTACTCAACATCTAAACTTCTCAAAGAAGTTCTTGGAAGTTCAAAAAGCTCAAGTAAGTAAGTGCTAAACTAAACTAACAGGTTAGTTCTAAAAGTCGATCGCTTCGTGGGCCTTTTTCTCCAAAAGCCACTTTACAAAAACCCTATAAAGTGGTTTTGGTCTCCTCATTATGAAACCCTGACTGACTTAGAGTACTGGCATCGCTCTCAGTGATGAAGGCACAGGATCCTTCATGATGACAGACCAATCTCTACCCATGCCCATGGATGGGGAAGGTGGGAAGCCCCACTATTATGGCCTGCCTGGGACTCACTGACTTGGAAAGGAAAGCTCACTGTGGCCCCACTAAGTGCTTATCTATGCTAAGAGGACTGTGCCTGAGCTTGGTGGATGACGCATGAACCACGAGAATTCTGCACAGCCATGCCCAGCCACACTGGTCCAGACACGACTGGGCCCTGCGGTCTCACTAAAGAGGCCAAGACCGTTTTTCTCTCCGTTTATGGACTTGATTTGCAGCCACAGCAAATAAACAGCGGCTGAGAGGAGAGGTTTTGTAAATACAGCTTTAATACGGTCCACAAAAGAAGGGAAAAGGCCAAGATGGCCTCCCTTTCCCCACGCCTTGGTCATATACATCGCAAAATAATACAAGGCTTTTTTTTTTTTTTAACTCAAAAATCGAGAGTCACCGGTAATAAAATGTGAGAGAAGATTCTAAAAGCAATCAGACCCCATCCTCAGGGTACTAATTTTGAAATCCACTTCCTGGAACAGACACTTGGAAAACTCTCAGAATGTTTTTTTTTTTTTCAGTAAGTTTCAACAGCCACTTCGCGGCATTAAAACGTTTATCGCTTACGAATTACGCCATCCCAAGAAAATTATTCGCTCGCTGCCGCTAAAGATAGCAACGGCGACCTTAAAGTCGTTGCTCCTGAATGTTAAGTTCCGTGTATGCCACAACCTAGAGAGCAGCTGCACTCCCATGGTAAAATTTTTGACACAAAGTTACTCTTTTTTTAATCGCTGGGTAAGGCGCAGTCGAAGCGTGCCACATTTCAACCAACAAGACGTAACTCTGTTGTATGGGGCTTCAGAAACATAGGCACGTGAAGATGTTACATGTCAGTCTTTTTTTTTTTTTTTTTTTTTTTTTTTCCTTTTTTTTTCTTTTTTTTTTGAGCTGGGGACCAAACCCAGGGCCTTGCACTTGCTAGGCAAGTGCTCTACCACTGAGCTAAATCCCCAACCCCATGTCAGTCTTAAACAGAAAAGTGAGGACCTGGGTTTGCTGTATTAACAACATTATAAAGCTCACCATAGGGCAAATCCCTTTAGTCTATTGCTCGAAGGGATTTTTTATTGGTTTTGGGGTTTTTTTTGTTTTGTTTTGTTTTTTTGTTTTTTGATTTTTTGGTTTTTTTTTTTTTTTTTTGGTTGGTTGGTTAGTCTTTTTTTAGTTTTGTTTATTCAAAACAGGGTTCCTCTGTGTGGCCCTGGGTATCCAGGAACTTGCTCTGTAGTTTAGGTGGATCTCAGAGATCCTCCTGCCTCTGCCTCCCAAGTGCTGGGATTAAAGGCACGTTGCACACCACCACTGTCCAGCTCTTGAATGGGCTTCTCGCTACACCTTGTATTGTTTTTTTTACTAGAGACCAAACCCGTTCGTGGTGCATGCTAGGCAAACGCTGAGCTGTGTTCCCAAACTTAAAAGCTCTTCCGGTTCTGAGATTCATTTGCTGATACCTAAGCCCCACGGAGATGGTAAGAGGAGGCGGGGCTTTGAAGAAGTTACGATAAAGGAGCACGGCCTTCTGAACTGGGTTCTCATCCTCATACGAAGATGCCCCAGAGCTGCCTTGCCTTATCCATCACGTAAGTTCGACGGAAGATGAGGCCCTTAACCAGACGTCTACACCGCTAGAGTCTAAGGCCGCAGTTCTCAACCTGTGGGCTGGGACCCCCCTTTGGGGTTGGTGTATCAGACATTTACATTACGATTCGTAACAGTCGCAAGATGGCAGTTGTGAACTAGACATAAAAAATAACTCAGTGGCTGGGGGGGGTGTGGAGGGGTGACCAGGACATGAGGAACCGTATTAAAGGGTTACAGCACTTGGAAGGCTGAGAGCCACTGTGCGACAGGGAGAAACAGATGCCCGCTGCTCTGGGGGCTTCGGGGTTTTTTTTTTTTTTTTTTTTTTTGGTTTTTTTTTTTTGAGCTGGGGACCGAACCCAGGGCCTTGCGCTTGGTAGGCAAGCGCTCTACCACTGAGCTAAGTCCCCAACCCCTCTGGGGGCTTTGTTATAGCAGCCCAAACTTAGACTAAGATACTAGCAATGTTAGCAAAGCTATGGGGGAGGGGGTGGGGCTAAGATATCCAAGACGACAGGCAGGAAGAAGCAGATCAGACTTAGTTTCACATCTGAGCATCTTAAAAACAGACACTGCGTTGGGGATTTAGCTCAGCGGTAGAGCGCTTGCCTAGGGAGCGCAAGGCCCTGGGTTCGGCCCCCAGCTCCGAAAGAAAGAAAAAAAAAAAAAACAGACACTACGCCTTAAATGCTTTAAATGCGTCGTCGCAAACAGGAAACAAACAGGGAGAAGACGACGAGTCCCCCAGTTCAGATCCCGGCTAGGTACACGTTCTGCAAATGTTAGGAATTGGGGCTTAACTGAGGAAGTGGGTCAGTAGGGCACGTCTCTAAATGGGCACACCTGGTCCCAGCCCCTTCTTCTCCCTCTCCATCCTGTTCTTCCTGAGATGAGGCTTCTCCTCTGCTAAGTCCTCCCGCACGGTTAAGCTCTGCCTGGATAGCATCAAGGGCCCAGAATCAGCGATGCCAAGGATGATGGACTGAAGTTTCTCAAGCTATAAATCTTTCTTCCTTTCTTCCTTCTCTCTGGACACAATAAGAATGAAATGACTGATGCTTACATATCACTCCAAGGAACTAGTCATTCAAAGAAAAGTGGTCCTTTGCCTGGGACAGTCTTCTCAGCCTGTACATTTAGTAATTTAAGACTCTTTTGGTGTTTTGCTTATTTAGCTGGTTAGTTGGGGTTTTTTGTTTTCTTTTTTGTTTTTTATTTTTTCTTTCCTGCAATATCTGCAGGCACATAATATTGACATGATATTTCAATGTAGTTTTTAAAACATTAAAGAAAAAAGAAACCTTAAGCAAGAAGAAAAAATGATCTAATACAAAATCCCCAAGGTGCCTGACTGCCTTGATCAAGTTATCTACGACACTCCTTCTTGATTTGCAATTACTGTGGTCTTGAGGGGAGAGTAGCACACACGTGGATGTCTGAGGACAACGGGTTCTCTCCTTCCACATGTGGGGCTGAGGTTTGAACTCAGGTCATCAGGCTTGTGGGGGGGGGGCAAGCGCCTTTACCCATGGAGTCATTCCACCAGCCCAGCCTTCTCATTCTAAAGGGGAAAATTCATCACTACAGAGGTTAAGATTCTACTGCCTGCGTCTCGGTGTCTCGTAAGATTTCTTGGCCAAGGTTCTCTTCCCTTCCCTTCCATTGGCCAAGTCAAAAAGTTATGCCAGGTGGCTTTACGAATCATCAAATCTCTCGATCAATACTTCACCGCAGGGTAAAACTGACCTGCTATGTTTGTTTTTATATATAGCAATGCGATTTCAGATTTTCTGGAAAACGACAAGAAAAAGCTTATCACTTTCTGATCTCATGCCTCCAACCAGGCCAGTGAGACATCAGACGCAGATAAGGCTCCATTTAACCAGAAGAAACTAGAATGCTGAACACCACCTAAGAGGTATGACTTTTACAGTTGTCTCAAGTTAATAATTTGTCACGAAATTAACCATTGCCCAACTCTAAGTAGCAGTTCCAAAGTCTTACAAGCAGGCTTCATCATCTCACAATGTAGATGTTACCTAAATAAACATTTTTTAAGCATAAAATTGAATATCCCTTCTTCCAATGTGACCCGATTTGAGGGGCTGGTTCCACCACATTGAGAAAGCGGTCCCCTCCACAAAATCGATTCCTTCTGGTAATAACGCAGGGGGTAACACATTCTTCCTTGCCTCCAACAGAGCTGAAGGCTTTGAAGTCGCTCTGGTAGCCAGTTTCGCTCATTTCCAACAATGATTAAAATCCATTCGGCCACTGTCTGAGTTCCAGAGATTCCAGGCCAACACTCGGTTTCACATGAGAGACTCCAGTGGCCCAAATCATCACGGACTGGAACTCCCCTGACATAAAGCTGCCAATCATCCTGGCGAGCTGTGCTGAGAGCGCGCTCTCTGATCGGCTCACCGAGAATTAACAGAGGAGCCCCGCATTAAGTAGACCTCAGCTTCTCTTTATTTGATCTGGATGATGAGAAGGGAAACTGTCTATCTCCCCTGATGTTTGAAGACTCCCATTGGACCGAGCAGTCACTGTATTCTTTAACTAGCTGTGTGGTCAATGATTTGAGGGAGTTACAATGAATCCTGTTAGAGCTGAGACAATAGACCACACCTGGAGTGTGCTCCCTCCGTCCGAGGTCAGGTCAGCTGCTAGAAACAAGACCAACCATCTCCCCTCTCTTGAGTCCTCAAACAGAATCAACAACCCCGAGAGTGTCACAAGAACAGAATCAAGTCTCAGAAGTCTCTATGGAAATGAAATTAGGAGAGACTAAAACTGGGGGTGAGGAGGTCAAAGAGAAGGTTCAGTGGTTAAGAGCTCTTGCAAAAAGACCCGAGTCTTGTTCCCAGCACCCACACTGGGCAGCTCATCATGACCAGTTCCAAGGGGGTTTGACTCTCTCTTCTAGTCTTTGAAAGCACTGTGCCTGTGCCCACACATACCCACAGGAATATACACACAGTTAAAAATAACAGAAGACCGTTTTTTAAAGCTAGAAACTCATTTTTGTGTCCAAATGATTATTCTAAATAGAAACAATCTCAGCTAAAACAATTTATTTCTCCATTCCCACTCTGTGAACTACTTCTTCCTAAACACTTTTATCTCTGAAGGGAATTTTTAACTCCCACGTCAGGACAACCTTTCAAGTTGATAATGAGTTCAGCATTCACACATTTACTTGACGCTCATAATCAGACACAAAGCCGAAAGAGAAAGAAATGTGTTAGATGGAACCTGCCGATAAAGTGGTAAATATTAATTAATAACGATGATAGAAAAGGAAACCTATGTAAAGGAATTTGCGACAGAATCGAACAATTCAAACGAGGCCCGCTGAAATACCATGTACTCTCTTGGCAAAGACCAGAGCTCCTACCCTCCCCTTGGCCTCTCCTTTGTTCCCTGCCAGCTGCCTCTTGGCAGTTCTTCTCTCCTGATTTCCCTAGTTCTTCTGATCAGATAGCCATTTAATGTCATGTCTGGGTGTTCCAGATAACCGCAATTAAACGATCTACACTGCTTTGTCTACATACTAAAAGTAGAACCTCTCCATTTCACAAAAAAAAAGAAAAGAAAAAGTGACTCCCATTTTTCTACTCTCAGTTTTAAATATCCAGATCCAAAGGTGTCATCAGATATTAGCTTTTAATGAGAACAAGCCTTAAAGGAATTCGTGTAGAGCTTTATCTGTGGTTTGGTTACAGAGAAGTCCTTGGGTATTCAGGGATTCTTATAAAGTGAGTATAAATTATACTTTTGGCTTTCTGTTTGGCAGTGTGATTTCTTGATGTTGTGGAAATTTTACTGTCTAACTTTAGAGGTAAAGTTAGAATTAAAGAGACCCAATTCTTCAATTGCAGCTGAACTTAATCATGTATATATATAAAATTATATTAACTTGGACAAAAGTGTTTTCTTCTACTGTAAGGTCTTAATTTGGGTTAACACCTCCCAAGAAGACCACAGTGTCCTTTATACATTTGTTGAAAAAGTACTAACAAAGTACTAACAAAGTTGACTCTGACCAGCCCGGCAGAGTCAATTCAATTTCCCAACCCAGTGGGTAAACAGATAGAGGGAGAAAATTTTAACAAAAGGGAGCTGAATGTAGGGCTTGGTGTTTTTTTTTTTTTTTTTTTTTTTTTTTTTTGTTTTTCCATATGTTTTATTGATTCTTTGTGAATTTCACATGAATGCACCCCAATCCCACTACTCCTTTCCCAGTCCTTCCATATCTTCCCTCCACCCTTGTAACTCCCCCAAAAGAAAATAAAATTTAAAACAAAAACTTTATATATCTTGCTGTGGAAGCTGTGGTGTATCACGGTGAGTCCCGCGGTACACCCTTCTGCCCAATCAGCTTCCCTTGCAAATGTTCACTGCAGTGAGCCATTGGTCTGGTTCAAGGCCTCTCGCTTCTGCTCCACCGTCAATACTAAACCCTCACCATCAACACTGGCCTCCTCTCTGTCATCCTCCTGCTGCCCTGTGTCACGGAGATCCTGCAGAACCAGCCCCTTTACGTGCTCCAGCAGCTCATAGGTAGAGAGTGGGCCAACCCAAAGCCCTGGATCTGGGCCTGGATGGTAGCTGAGTTGGTCAACCAATCAGCACTCCCGAACCCTGGAACCTGCTATCTGAGCTGCAGGTGAGAGGGCGTGCCTCATCTGGCAAGGGGCAGAGCCAGCTGCTGGTGACCCGCCCCACCGGCTGCTGCCACCTTGCTGTGGTTGGTGAGGGGCGGAGCTCAGTAAAACCATTGAAAGCCATCACCATGGCCTCTGGTGGCGGCCAGGCCTCTCAAGTCGTGGGTCTGTTCCTCATAGTTCCGCCTCTTCATCGTCCCATCTCTCCACCACATACTTGCTCACCATAAAGGCCCGTGGCCTCTGGCTGTCTCCTCCCCGGCCTACTGAACGAAGGACATTTTTAATAACAAGAAGTTCAGGCACCTGACTCTACATCTGTATGCTATAAACTACATTCTATGTACTAACATCAGCATAAGGGGGTTGCTGGTTCTCACACATAGAGGAGTGGGGTCCAGTGAGAATGTCAGGAAGATCTTCCTGTGACAAGGGATGCCGGGGAGGGAGGAGGGGAAAGAAAAGGCCCTTGTCGGACAGGTGCTCGCCAGGCACCGTTCCCATACTCATCACTACGTACACTTCCTCTGGTTCAAGGGACCAGAACTTAGTGGAGTGATATCGACACTGAAGGCCTTTTTGAGACCAATAAAAACCAACATGGTGACATCCTTCGACATAAACTGTATGATTGGTGGTCAGCAGCCCCCTTTATAAGGAGCCTGGTCAGAGTTTAATGCAGTGTGTCCCTTGTTTGTCAAATAAATTCTATATTCTAGCTAGCCTGTATAAAAGACACGGAATCCTGGTATTTGATTTACAGGCCGAAATTGGGCAGGTTTTGAACTATTCTAGTTTACATCCCAGTTCTGTGTCCTTTGTTACCTGCTGCTTGATTCTCTCCCAGGTTATCATCAAGATCCACTTCTCTTGGCTCATAATCCATCCAATCTCATGGCAACCTTCTCCTCTCCTGTCTCCTTTCTCCTCCTTCCTGGTCGATACTGAGAGCCCTCACTTAACCTCAAGTCCCACCTTTCTCTCTCTCTCTCCTGCCCAACCACAGGCTCTAGCCTTTTATTAACCAATTAACTTTAAATTGGGGAGCAATTTTTATTAAATAAAGTACACGGGAACTGTCTTGGAGCAACCAGAACTTAGGGTACAGGATTTAGCATTTGAATACATAGCAGAACCAGATCAACCCCCAACACTTGTTCAGATGAGGTAGAGACCTCTCTCCATAAAGAGAAGAATTCTGGTTTACAACCTCAACCTCCGAAACCCAGACGGTAAACAGAAAGGAGATGCACTTGGAAATATAGGAGAGTGGGATCAGTAACCACGCCCTTAATGATGTCACGATCGCACACCCCCTCAGCCCTTCCTCAACACAGAATCATTCCCTAAGCCTCCTCCCTTCCCCACCTCACACAGATACCCAGAGCATCCTCAGCCTCTGAAGTTACCCACTCCAGCCCCGCCCAAGTAGCTGCTCAAAGAGTTCGGCTGCTCAACCTGCCTTATCTTCTCACTCAGAAAGAGTAACTCGACTGCTAAAAAGAGCATCTGGCTTTCAATTCAGAAAGTTAGCCCCTCTCCCTCTCCCCCTCTCCCTCTCCCTCTCCCCCCTCCCTCTTTCCCTGTTCTTCTCCCTGCCTCCCTCCCGTCTCATCCCTCCTCCCAGCAGTCACTTCCTGCCCTGTTGTTTTCTCCCGTTGACTCCAATAAAATTGTCCTTGAGTTCCCTCTGAGGCAATTTTTAAAATTCTTTTATCTATGAGATCAAGAACCCGAAGAAGGGTCTGTGTGTCCCTTCGCGATACCGCCCACAGACAACACTCAGCTGCGTTCTAGAGAAATTATAACTTTTCCAAAGGCCACATGGGAAGGGAGTCTCAGAAATAGGAGATTAATGAATTTCTTGATTTCTGGACAAAAATAAGGGTAACGTTTAATTGTACTTTGAAAATATCAGCTATCTGCGCTGTTATTAAGCTCCTAATGTCACAGGAAGACAAAGTGTGCATTATCTCAGCTACGGAATCTGAAGGTGTCACATTCGTGAGAGAGAAGAGAATGTCCCAGGCCTGGGTTGGGGGAGCTAGTGGGAATTAGCAAGAAATTGGTCAAAGGATCCGAAATCTGAGTTAGGAAAAATTAACTGAACACATTTACTGCGCACAGTGTGAACTATAACTAACAGGAATGCAGTATTGGGGCCAACGAGAGGGCTCAGGGCATACAGAAGTTTGCAACACAGCCTGGGTGACCTGGGTTCAATCTCCAGGACCCTTGTGAAGGTGGAAGGCAAAAACAAACCTCATAAAGCTGTCCTCTGTCCTCTGCGCATGCGCGCGCGCGCGCGCGCACACACACACACACACACACACACACACACCATCCAACCATCCATCCATCCATCCTGTTACTCAGATGAGAACAGGGTGGAGAAAAACTGTATAAATTCATGCATGATGCAAATAACTGGTTCTCATACACAGGGAGCCCAGTAAAAAGGGCCAGTCTAAAAGGTTACACACTACACAGTTATTGTATCTATGCGATGTGCTATGCACTTCCCTCAAAACCCAGGGAGCAGGGGGCAGACCTTACTGTCTATGTGCCATGAGAAATCATTCCTGGAGTTGTAAACTCCCAGATGGGAGAGAGCTATGGTAAAAGAAACTGATTAATGTGTGAAATAAAGGCAAGGAAGGACAGAGGTGCTGACCTATGCGTCACCAATCGGAAGTTAAGATGTGAAGCTTTAAGCAAAGAAACTGCACTGGGCTCTGCTGATGTCTCTGGTTTTCACAGGGGTATTGGCCAAGAATTCCAAGACAGGTATACACTGTATCCTGAATCAAACAATGGTATTGGCCAAGAATCCCAAGACAGGTATACATTGTATCCTGAGTCAAAACAATAAATGAGTGCAGATCACGGGAACCCCTGTTGGCAGCCAGGGAGAACGTTCAAGTGACCTCTACTGTGGGGATTAGAGATGGCGCCTCACTATAAGTCCTGTTTGGCTTACTATAGCTACAGATGGAGACTATCACAAATCCTTACAGAACCGTTTACAGACGTGTATTATACAAACTATCCTCCTGCTGTGTCAGCTGGAAGGACCTAAAGGAACATAGCCCATTAGGGATGGAAACACCAGATCTTAGCTCTAACACCATTTTCCCATCATAGCACTATGGCTCCTTTGAGCAACAGAACCAGGGAGACCATATGATACCACAGACTAAGAACCGTGTCCAAAAGCAAACAAAGAAATGTATAATGATACAGGTGTGCAAAGGGAGAAGAATGTAAACCAAAAGGGGCCACGACGGTCAAAACTGAAAGTGTCTGAGCAATAGAATACGGGAACAGTGATGACGTAAGCCTAACAAACACGTATGGCTCGACCGCAGTCCAGACTCTATGACCCCAGAGCAGCACAAGAGCAATTGACAAGCCAAAAACACAGGAACCCAGCACTAGGAACAGAGCACGTCCACAGTGTGCATTCTCGGTACTGTGAGGGCGCCAACCTATGGGAAGGCAACCAAAGGTGGCCAGGGGCGGGGAGGGTAGATCACACAAACTGCAACCAAGGCTCTCTCACCGAGTACCCGGCCAGCGTGCCTCACACCTGTCAGATCGCTCAGAGCAAGGCAAGTGTGAGACAGTCACAGCTCAGGGTGGGGGGGCCGAGGGCGCGTCTGGGAGAAGTGCAAGGTGTCGTCCCAGGCAGAATTCTGGAATGCAGAAAGGAAAGGATGGAGAAGGGGAAGAAGAGAGGAAGACTGAGGGGAAGGGAAAGGGACAAGAGCAAGGAAGGAAACCCCGGCTGAAGCTCTGGCTTTGGATCAGAGTCATGTTGCGCGAGGCTTCCTTGGTTAATGTCGATTGTGAGTAGCAAGGGAGAACTGGATATACGGTGTGTGAGGACTTGTCAATTTTAAATCCACTCCAATGAATTACAAGTTCACACCAATGAAGGAACCAAGAAGCCTCCACAAGACCCCCAAACACCAATTTAACTAAGCACGACTTGCCTAAGCTTAGGTCACCCTCTAAATATTAAAATAAACATGAAAAATAAAACCAAAACCTCTACGTTTACAGGGCAGAAGGCCAGCATGTTTTAAGCCTGTAGGTTCTTCTCGATAATCTACATACCCTCTAGGTTGCAAAACTGGAGTATTGATTGGGGGGGGGGGTGCATCTAAAACTATTGATAAGAGAGTCCGTAGATGAACTACGACAGCAAGAGAGCCTTTGTTTCATCAGGACAAACTGTGGCTAGTGTCTGGGCTTGGGGTTTTTCCATAATGAAGGGGCTGTTCAAATCTCAGAGTCCCAGAGATGGATCTTAAAGACATCAGCAAAAGCACTGGTGGTGTGACATTATGTAATGACCATTTCCATAATCCCAGCTTGTTGCCAATAACAAAAGTTGGGAGACTGTAAGCATTTAAATCCTATCCCCAGGTTTGAACAATTGTTAACTCTGTCCACCGGAGACCCACAGTGCTCCGGGGTAGCAGTGAGCTAAGGAAAATCTGGCCTCTCGCCGTGGGGAGAATGGTGCTAACCAGATCAGAGGAGAGACTAACCCAAGAAGCTACCTGGGACACAGTGTAATTCCCAAAGAACATTATTCAACTAAGCCAAACAAATACTCAATCTTAAGTGTTTCTAGCTAATGAAAGAGTCATGATAACACCCCCAAACAGCTCATGGCCATGACCATGTGTGTCATAAGGACACAGCAAAGTCAAAACTCTCTATTTTAATATTTCTGTGGGATTTTCTGTTTCTTCTTTTAATTTTGTTTTGGTGGTGGTAGGTGGGGTTTTGTTTTGGTTTTGCTTTCCTATGGTTTTGTTATTGGTCCTTTGGTTGTTTTCTTGGTTTTGTTTTGTTTTGACACGAGGTCTCCCTGTCTACACAAGCTTGGTCAAGCCCGGAACTCACTACGTAAGTCCAGGCTGGCTGGGAACTCAGAGATCAACCTGCCTCTGAAGCATTAAGAAAAGGTCATATGCTGCTACAACCGGGACAACATCTCTTTTATAAGCTTTGATAATGAATAATGTTCAAGTGCACCTACATTTCAAATATAACCTAACACTGTAACACACTCCTAGAGTATCTTGTCAACACTGGCCACATCTGTCTAAACAGAGCACAATTCATACCAGATCATCCAAAACTAGGGTATTTGATATTTAAGACTTTGCAGGGCTGGAGAGATGGCTCAGCCATTAAAGGCTAGGCTCACAACCAAATATATAAGACTTTGCAGTCAAAGTAACTGCTTTTGTCCTTACTGCCTTAATTACAGACACAGCCTAATTCGGTTCACAGTCCTCTATTAGGTCTCCTGAAAGCCCAACTCTAACGTTAAGACACTGGCTCTAATTTTTCTAAAACATCGAGAAATAATACTGAAAAAAAACAGAAGTCAAAATAGAAGTGTTTCTTTTCGCAAGAAATTTCTAAAAAAAAAAAAAAAAAAAGGCAAGGGTTGTTTGGTAACAAAACCACAGATAAGTTTTAAATAAATTCGCTTAAAACTCATTTTCACTAAATATTAATAATCGGATGACGCGTTTTTCTCTATTTAAAGCCAATAGAAAAATGGGACTAATTTTACTTTTTTAAACCTAAAAATTCTACGTTTAATTAATAGCAGAACAAACAATATGGACCTTCTAAGTGTGGATAAATACTGGAAAACCTGGGCAAAATAACACATACACACACACACACACACACACACACACACACACACACGTGTGTGTGTGTGTACATGCACACATGCATGCAGGTACATATATATACACATGTGCAAGCAGGTACATATATGCACACATATACATGCTTGCACATGCACGTGCACACACATACACACATGCATTCATACACACATGCATGCAGGTACATATATGCACACATACACACATGTATGCATGCACGTGTGCATGCAGGTATATATATGCACACATATATTCATGCTTGCACACGCGTGTGCACACACACATACACATGCAGGCACACTCAGAAACAATAGGAAATTACCAAGAAAGTAAAGGATTGCTAAGCCAGCAACCAATAAAGGAGCTGAGATGGCAAGGCTATCCATCAAAAGTATTATCTATAAGAACAAATGCTAATTCCAGGGAGAGTCACATGAGAGCCCAAGTCACCGGGTTAGCAGACTCTCAGCCAAAAGGGAAGAGCCAGGCATTGGCACAATGTATTACAATGTTACATAGATAAACACAGTGCGATTCCCAAGGTGACTATCCCAACAGTCAACAAGACATGAAGAGAAACCAAACTGCCAACGAGACATGAAGAGAAGCCAAACGTCACCCCCTGATAGAGGAAGGACCACTGCACTCACCAAGTGGCTCTAAGGAAGAAGACTGACGTCACTCCTTAGGCAGCAGGTTTACTGAGCAAATGGAAAATCCTTGTTTTGTTTTGGAACAAGCTGAGTTTTTTTGTTGTTGTTGTTTTTTTTTTTTTTTTTTTTTTTAGAGAAAGCGCCTCACTCCGCAGCCCCAGCTGACCCAGAATTTGCTACATAGCCCAGGCTCGGGACTTCAGACTTGTAGCCATCCTCCTGCCTCAGCCCTCCAATTCTGGGATTTCACAGGTGCAAGCCGCCACACCTGGCTGAAGATTTCTCGTTTGAAAGAGTCTTTGGGAAATCAGAAGGTAGTATTCACCGGAGCTAAACATATCCCTGGTCTTGTACCTCGTTTTACCCCTCTTGGACCTCAGCCTCCACAACAGCTGTGTGCGCGAACAGCTACAGCTGCTGCATCCCAGCAGCCAAAGATAAATATGGCACACAGAACTGACCACAAATGAACCCTGGCATGTTTATACGTCGGAACATCCCTAACACAAAGGAACAAATGCGCAACAGTATAGAAGCCGGTTCAGGCAGGAGGGAACCCCATAGGCCTAGTCAAGAAAAGCCATAGGTCAGTTTACTAAGGCAAAAATAAGTTCTGTGAAAAATCCGCTGAGGAGATAGCTACGTTCATGAATCTCAAATGCAGAATGAGCAAAGCCAGACATAACAAAGTATGTCTCTGAGAGACGCATCCAGAGCATGTCCAATACAGAGGTCGATGCTAGCAGCAAACCACTGAACTGAGAACAGGAATCCCCTTGGGCGGAATTAGAGGAAGCATTGAAAGAGCTGAAGGAGCTTGCAACCCCATAAAAACAACAATGCCAACCAACCAGAGCTTTCAGGGACTAAACCACTATGGAAAGACTATACATGGACTGACCCAGGGCTTCAACTGCATAGGTAGCAGAGAATAGCCTTGTTGAGCACCAACGGAAGGGGAAGCCCTTGGTCCTGCCAAGGTTGGACCCCCAGTGCAGGAGAATATGGGGGGGCAGTAAGGGGGATGGATGGGGGGATACCCATATGGGTAGGGGGAGGGGAGAGGATGGGGGCTTCTGGACAGGAAACTGGGAAGGGGAATAACATTTGCAATGTAAGTAAAGAAGTATATCTAATAAAATATAAATAAAAGAAATATATCTAATAAAAATTATTATTAAAATATTTTATAATATTTTAAAATATTATTAAAAATTTTATTTCTGAAGAATATATTCAGGCAAAATATTTAGAGAGCCATATCCCTGCCTACAGTAAGGCCACCCCGAAAGCTGCAAAGGATACTACCCCAAAACCAAAGCAGTTGCGATCATTAGAGGTAAGGGAGTGGACAAGAAGGGCGAATGTCTCAGCTGTGTGCGGTATTTTCTTCTTTTGAATAAAAGACAATTTATTGAGGTACACCTTCTGCCTAATATCTTATGTATTATTCCTCATGGTTTAGATGATAGAAACAAAACCTTTGAACTGAGGAACTAGAGTATTTTATAATTTATTTAAAAAAACTGGGCATTTGAAATCTCAGAACGGAACTGGATGTAAGACAAGGCCACTCGCGGTGCTGCACAGAATAATTCTGTCCCTCAAAAGTAGTGACATCAAAGTCTCTAATTCACAGACACAGCACATCATAGACTAATCCCTCGACTGACTGCTTTGCAAACACGAAAATCACCTTTGGAACTCATTGCTGGAGTTTGCCGATGAATGTTAAAGGCGGCGTTTCTGATCGGTTTGGGTTCTACAGGCGTTTTATAAAGTCTCACGCTAAACAACGCTCGACAACCTTTTACACGACGTACCTTGCCGTGCTTGAATTCCTAGACGATCAGACGGCTCAGCGTGACTGAAAAACACCAGCACCAGCATAACAACCCTGCTTTCGTGTGCTTGTGTGTGTGCACTCTCGTCTGTACACGTAGGTGTACACGTGTGAGTGGGGAGTGTTCAGATATATAGATATATATAGATATATATATAGATATATATAGATATATATATATATGTTTATAAGTGTGCATTCCCTATGGGGTGAGCACTTGTCTATGCATACGCGTGTGCAGGCTGGAAGTCAGCCAGACTTTCTGGTTTGCCACTGAACCTTCTGAGGCGATGTCACTCTCTGAACCTGGAACTTATCAACTGGCCAGCCTGGCTGGTCTCTGAGGCCCTAGATTCCATCGGTTTTCCGGGCCTCTCCTCCAGCGCCACAGTCACTGAGGCATGCCACCGAGCCTGGCTTTAAGATGCTGATGGAGATTCGAACTCGGGTCATCATGCTTCCAAACAAGGGCTTTACCATCTCAGCATCTCCACAGCTCTGCTCTCATTTCCTTAATGGAAAACCAGCCGTCAGACCTGTTTTGCAAAATCTATTCTTCTGTCTAAAAAGACTCAAGCCACTACAGAACGCTTTCCACTCGAGATTAGCATTTCTCTGGACCAACGTAAATCGATGTCTCACCAAACTAGCCCCCCCCCCGTTCACCACTGACATGTTTTTTCCAACCCAGGGTCTGGTCATCCAAGGCTCCCCGTCCACCGGGCCCCACAGACACCCCAGATGCCTCAAGCAGTGTAGAGAAGCAGAAGGGTGGAGTTGAAGACCACCACACCTAGCCTTACCAGGCACTGAACTCCACGTCTCTCCCACTGAGGGCAAAATGAACACAATTCAACAGAATCAAGGGCAGTGGAAAAACTGATCATCTGAACACAGCATCTGTTTCTAATCTTCAGAAAATTTAATTTCAACATGTGGACTTTTGAGACTTCTTTTTTTTCCCCCTTAGTTTTGGTGCTGGATACGAGTGGGTGGGTTCTTTCTGACTCTGCCTTTCCAGTCTGTCAGTGGGCCTGGCTGCTGCTTACAGCTGTTGCAAACATGGGAACTCCTCAATTAGGACGTCTGAGGATTGTTATGCAAAATGGGGTCAAAGGGCCAGAGTCCACTTTACACAGAACTGCTTCATTCTCGAGTGTGATTTTAACTTCTCTCTTGAGAAATCAAGGAATGGATTCATAGTGTGTGCTCTCGAGTGCGTGTGTGCCCGTGTGCGCATGCACATGCCAGAAGAGGTTGTTTAGCATCTTCCTGTGTGTCTACCTAATTCCCTTACGACGGGGTCTCTCACTGGGTATAGAGCTGGCCTGTGAGCTTGGCGGGAGGCCAGCAAGGCCCAGATACTCTTCTGTCTCCGTCCCACGCTCCATGACAATACTGGGCTATAGGCACACACACACCTTTTATGTGACTGCTAGAGCGTCGTGCTTAGACAGCAAGCACACTTACCCACTGAGCCACTTCTACAGTGGCATAAACTCACTTCTTAAGAGATGTGAGGAGGGTAAAGAAGTATGGAGACTGATTACTATGGACAATATAATTCTCCCAAATAACTTTCCTAAGAAAAAAGACGATTAAGGTTGTAAGCATTAAGTCCGCCTATCAGTTATACAGGAAGGCAGGCAACAATTACCAAAATAAATAAATAAAATAAAATACTTAAGCATGAGCTGGTATCGCTAAGCATACATACCCTGGTTTGTGTTAATTAACTGTCCTTTTTTTTTTTTTTTTTTTTTCTTTTTTTTTTTTTTTTTTCGGAGCTGGGGACCAACCCAGGGCCTTATGCGCTTCCTAGGCAAGCGCTCTACCACTGAGCTAAATCCCCAGCCCCAACTGTCCTTATTTTTAATATGCACTGGTGTGAGGTCATCAGATCCCCTGGAACTGGAGTTCCTGACAGTTGTGAGCTGCCGTGCAGTTGCTGGGAACTGAACCTGCGTCCTCTGGAAGAACAGCCAGTGCTCTTAACCACTGAGCCATCTCTCCAGCCTCCCCTTGGTTTGTAGTATAATAGCAATATACATTTATCCCAGTTCACTAGAATTGCCATTTGGTAAAGACCCCAAATGCAACCAGGTACAGAAGCAATTCTAGAGGAGACCAAGCATCGACAGGTGTTCTGTCTGAGGGCCACAAGAGAGGAGTGTGGGTTCCACACACCAGCTGGCTACAGACGGGCTCTTCCTGTGTCTCACACACTGCCTTCCCTCCGTACGTACGTACCTCAATAGCCACGGTTCCCACATCTCACAGGCCCACCCTAAGACTTTAACTTGGTTACCTCTGCAAGACTCCATCCCCAGGGAGGTGACATTTGGAGACACAAGGATCTGGATCAGAACGTTGGCTACACAATTAAATCTATAATATATGCAGACTTGTATGTGTGCACTTACGTCATGGCTAAGTGCATACAGATACATGCATATATGACCAGAACCATCCTCTTCGATTCTGGAGAATTTAGTTGAGTTCTGTCCCCACACTATGCCTGAGGCCTGTCACATCCCTAATTTTTTCTACCTACTCTGCTCCTAAACTTACCCGGACTTTCTTTTTGGACACAATAACGAAGACCACACATCCATACATCCGTGCTTCGAGACCGAAGGGAGCTGCTTCAGGCCACACAGCCTAAAATAAACACTGAAAATGGAGCATACTTTCCAGTGGAGGTAAAGCTCACAGTGTAGCCAGGAGGAATGTGCAAGGCAGCAGAAGCTGAGCTCAGTAGTTGGGCCAAACCATGATCGTCTACTTTAAAAATATGGAAATCCGAGAAAGGAGTTCTGGTACGATTGTTAGCTGTGGAACTCGGGACGGCCGGCTAAACGGCAAGGGGCACAAACCCGTCCCATGCATTCGCTTTTGAAAGAAATGTCCACTCTGCACATTTGGATCGAGAGCCTGGAAATCACTGAATCCTTTTGCCTGCTGTGGGCTCCTCGGCGCTGAATGTAAATGCTGTTACCACAGGGGGCTGGCTGCCTTTAGGAAGGTGGGCTTTCACACTGGTCTCCAGAGCAAATACTCAGAGCTCAGGTTTCTTGGCAACCACGCTTTTATCCTTACCAAACAGAATTTTTCTCTTTCTTTTCAACTAGTAATGGGTGAACTCTTCTAAGCACCTCTTACTTTTTAAACCGCTTTTATGGAATCAGTGTAGCTCCCCATCGACAGATGAGTGAGTGGATCGTGAAAATGTGGTCCATACACACAATGGGGTCTTATCTGACTATAAAGAAAAAAAATGGAATTGTGAAATTTGCAGGAAAATGAGTGAACTAGAAAATATTATATTAAGTGAAGTAATCAGGGTCAGAAATACAAATATCCACCACATGGATTCAGACAGACATATGATAGAGATAGATAGATAGATAGATAGATAGATAGATAGATAGATAGATAGATAGATAGATGATAGATAGTAGATAGATGATAGATAGTAGATAGATAGATAGATGATAGATAGTAGATAGATGATAGATAGTAGATAGATAGAAAATAGGTGATAGATAGATAGATAGATAGATAGATAGATAGATAGATAGATAGACAGACAGACAGACAGAAGACCGAGATGGATGGATGGATGGATGGATGGATGGATGGATGGATGGATAGATAGATAGATAGATAGATAGATAGATAGATAGATAGATAGATAGACAGACAAAAAGACAGAAGACAGAGATAGATAGATGGATAGATGGATAGATAGATGGATAGATGGATGGATGGATGGATAGATAGATAGATAGATAGATAGATAGATAGATAGATAGATAGATAGATAGAAGACAAAGAGAGAGGAAAGAGAAACATATTCTAACTTCTATATATGTAAGTTTACATGAGAGAGTTTGGATAGAGATCAGAAAACTGGAAACAGGTCCAGAAGATACAGAAAGGCAGCTTTAAGGACAGGGTAAGAGAACACAGGAAGGTAGAAAAGGGCTTAGAGAGGGCAGAAGATGCAGGATGCACAGCGTTAAGAGTACAAACAAGATGGGCAGAGGAGGATCAACCAAAGTAGGCATGTGTGAAGCAAACATACGAAAGCCTGGTACTTCATAAAGCTGATTTTAAAATAATATTAATTCCTCCCCACAAAGGTCATGGAAGTATACAAAGAATTTTCTAACGCAAATCTGTTTTGTCTGAAAAAAAAATCAACCAATCAGGTTATTTTATGGGGGAAACCGTGTGGTACAAACTTTACTATCGGAACTATTTTAAGTGTGCGTACACAGCGGTGCTTAGAATGTGCACAGCTCTGCTCAACAGATCGCAGATGTCTCTTCATCTTGTAACATTAAAACTCCACTCCCAGAAGCTGCGGAGAAGGCTCAGTGGTTAAGAGCGTGTGCTGCTCTTGCAGAGGACCAACCCCAGTTCACTTCCCAGCATTCACAGTGGACCACTAAAACCAATACTCTCTGCCCGCGTCCATGAGTTACCAACAGCCATGGCTCGCACATTCATGGACACATATACGTAGACAAACACAAAAACAAATTCTTCAAAAACTCAACCTATTAAACAGCTCTACTGCTTGCCTCAGTGTGTATGTATAGGTATGTGTTTCTGTATATGTGTATGTGTGTGTGTACATGTATGTGCACATGTGTGCATTTGTGTTCACAAAGGTTCACTAAATAGAAAACTATCTCAGGTGAGAAAAACCAATTGTCCTCCTTCCCCATTGAGACACTTCCCGGTTTTGAAGCCTATGATGGCCTTCGACATGGCATTTCCACACCTGTATCCATTTCTTATTCTTGTCTGGTTGCTCTGGTGAAATTTTTGGTTCTCCCTTAGGTAAAGGCAGCGGGAGAGAAAATCTTACGTTGCTGCTGAACTTAGTGGGAAGACATTAGATTTTTCCACCGTTGAGTGTAACTGGCTGTTCTCTCTCACACTCCATTCTCCCTGCCTCCCTCCTCTCTCATACGCTGTGGGATTCCACGAGTGGCCTTTATGATAGGTGGGTCGTCCCTTCCACTTCTTAATCTTTTGAATATTTTCTTGCGATAAAAAACTCAGTTTTCCCAGACGCATCTATGTCAACATAATGACTGTGTGTTGTCTTTTGGTGTGTTAAAAGACACAAACAGTATTCTAGTGATTTTCTTATGCTCGCTCCTTCCTGCATTTCAAGGAAGAATCTCATGACGTCACAATGGGTGACCAACAACGTGTGCTGTTAACTTTCATCTGCCCAGATTTTGTAGCGATAGACACCAAAGAAGGCGTCCCTGGTCCACGGTTTTCCTGAAGTGCTGTTGATTGGAGCTTTTCCACCAGAGGAAGTTTGGAAGTATCTTCTCATTGATTTTTTTGGAAGAATTTGAGGTCAGTGACAATTAAAATTTCTGGAAGCTTAACTAAGTGAAGCCAATCTGTCTTGGGGTTTTCTGTTGGGAGGTTTCTGTTTGGTTTTGATCCTAATTTAATCATCTTATTAGGTCTGTTCAAATACTGTATTTTTTTTTTCATAATTCCGTCTCAGCAGATTGTAGATTTCAACAGCCTTCAAGGCACATGACTGTTCCAGGTACTCTGTGACGACCTTTTCTGTGGCATCTGTTCTAATGTCTCGTTTCCCGTACCTGATTTTTTTTTTCCTCGTGGTTTCTTTTCTTTTCTTTTTGATTCGACATTGCTGCTGAACTTAGTGGGGAAACATTAGATCTCTCACCAGGAGTTTCCATGTTACTGTTTCCAAAGAAAAACATGCTGCTTGCTTTGATCTTTAGTTTTCTATTCCGTTTCATTTGTTTATGTTCTAGTCTTCCTTGTTTTCTCATCAGCTTCAACTCAGGTGGGTTTTAGCTTTTTGTTGTTTGGTTTGGTTTGGTTTTGGAGTGTGTGTGTGTGTGTGTGTGTGTGTGTGTGTGTGTGTGTGATTTTTTTTTTTTTGTTTTGGTTTTGGTTTTTTTTGTTTTTTTTTTGTTTGGTTTTGTTTTTCTTCTTCCTCTTCTTGCTGCTGATTTCTCAGTCACTCCATTGATCTGGGGGCTACATTTTTCCTCATTCTGGAAATCACTGCCCTGAACCTCCCTCTTGCTGCCTTTCCTGGATCTCAGACATTCCTGGTATATTGATTTTCACTTCTATCTTCCTAGAGATACCTTTTAATCCCCCTCACGGTCTCTCATCTGGACCACTGGTCCTTCGGGAGGGTTTTGTTCTCTTCCATAAAAGTCTGGCCTTTTCCACCTTTCTCAACCTCCCGCTCTCTAGTTTCATTCAACTACAGTCAGAAAGGACAGCCGTTATGACTATAATCTGCTCCACCCTGCTAAGAATGGTTCCTTGGCTTATAACAGAATGCTCGATCCTGGAGAACGTACCTTGCGTACTTGAGAAAACCCTGTTGTGTTGACAGGATTGTGCCTTCTGCAAGTCTATCTGGTCTAATTCATTGATTCCATACAAGAGCACCATTTCCTTGTTCAACCTGGTTACCAAAGGTGAAGTATTGACATCTGTTACTGTCTCGACCCTATTCCCTTTCTGATAGGGTAAGAGTCTGCATTATATAGTCCAGCATCTGGTGAGGTTTATAGACCCTCATAGGAGCTATATACTGTACAGAGACAGACAGGCCCTCTTATTATACAATAATGTATGTAAGATATAAATACAATAATATATACTATATAAAAGGATCGTACAATTCTTTATCTTGGGCAGTCTGGACCGGCACATATGTGGCCACCTTGCTCTCTTCTGTCACCACCACTGAGGAATCCCTTCTTCCTACCCTTCTACTCTCAGTCTCTGGATATCCACTTACATATAAAGTACACTGTCCATCGAGGCCAAGAGTGGGTGTCAGATCCCCTGGGAATGGAGTTACAGATGGTTGTGAGCTGCCAAGTGGGTTCTGCTGAGGGACTTCCAAGAACAGAGCCTACATCCCCTGCAAGAGCAGCAAGTGGCTTCTCAGGAGATGCTTTCCCATTTCCATCATGTTTTATTACTAAGCGCTAGATTCCTGGTGTGATCAAATATGGTTCACACAGATAATGCGACCCCTGGGCTCACCCGCTGATACCAACCATCTTATCACGGCAATCTTCTTATTTTGGCCACCGTGAGACGGCCGACAATGTTTTCCTGAATTGTAAGTCCCTGGAAACACAATGAAAACTCTTCAGATCTGCAGCAATTCTGTGTTTCATTTTCCCATGTCAGTAAATTTAATCTTATAACCTCCTGGGAGAGGTGGGGGGTGGGGGGCTCAATCAGACAGCCTGGGACACCAACAAGAAAGCCTGAGATAAACCAACACTTGCAGAGGTTGCTAAGAGACAGATCTCTGGCGCTCAGTAGCCTGTTCTCAGTGAGCTCTGGGTTTACAGAGAGAACCCATTTCAAAAAGTAAGGTAGCGAATCATGGAGGGACACACCCAATGTAAACCTCGGTAACCTCCATACACTACATGTCTACAAATGCACACGCAAATTTGTATATATCACATGCACACACACGTGGCAGGAGAGGGCTAGACAGACTGATTGCTCTTCTTGAGGACCTGGGATTGCTCCCAGCACCCATACAGTAGCTGACAATTACACACAACTCTATGTTTGAGTGCATCCAGAAGCACCCTTCTGGCTTCCATGGGCACAGCACATATACATAAAACAAAATAAACCCCTTAAAAACTTACTAAGCGAAAGTAGATTTTTAGAAACCCCGTACTAAGACCGACATTCCTTTATATGGCTGTTTCCACACCACTCGAGCCAAACAAACTTCCTAACTTTTTCAAATTAAGTCATTATAATCAACCAGTTGATAAGAAGAATGGCGCCAGAATTGGCTGTGCCGTGAATAATTCTAACAACAGCAACAGTCACAAGAACGACGACGAAACTCTCAGAACATGATTTAAAAAGGCCGCCTGAGAACAGAGCAGAGCGTACCTCAGGGGGTCTTCTGTGACGCCTGAGGAGAACATCACTGAAACACTTCTGAAAGCGGCTGAGATCTGGCCATACAGGTGTTCTCGTGCCACTTAAAGCCAGAATATTAGCCGCCAGACACAACCCCTATCCCAGGAAACCTGATAATTGGATTCGCCAGCTGGAGAGAAGGAAACTATGATGAGACCTGCTCCATGGAAGAAATCACTCTCTGCTGTCATGCAACAATGTTTCAACGCCAACAGACGCCAAGGATGGTTTACTCAATTACTATAGAAAGGCTGAAACTGAGCTGTCGTCCGGCCCACAGGATACCGGGTGCTGCCAACCTGCCTACCCAGAGGCCAGGAAAGAGGGCATGTGGTGTGCTCTCTTCCAAACACTGGATCCTCTACTGTCAAGACACTCCAGCTATCCTCTTGGGAGAGAGGTACACACAGAGGCAAAATCCTACCAACACCACCCTCGGAGCTCACTGAGGGAGAGCCACAGTATCCACTGACCATCCAACTAGACAGAGATTCAAAGGACGGATGGCTCTGCAGCTCGCACTGTGCAAAGGCTCAGAATACAGGAGCCTGTAGGTATCCTGAAGGGGTTTCCCACCCAACACCCTGAGAATTTATTTGAAACAAAGTTTCAATGGCAAGAGTTAGTGCAAACCTGTATTTGACTGCTGGCGGGCAGGCACTGTACTAAAAGAGGAGGAAGACTCAGCTAGCTAACATAAAAGACGTCTCATCTTTTGGAGTGGATGGATTAGGTCATCTGACAGGTTTTAAAATTATGTTTATGATAGCCAGGGTGGTGCCTGACTGTAATCCGAGCTCTTGAGAAACCAAGGCAAGAAGGACCAAAGGTCCAAAGCCAGCCAGAGCAATGGAAATAAAACAAACTTCAAATCCTATTTAAACGTGGATGTGTGCTAGTCTAACTGCGAGATGGGCTGGTACTTACAATTGATTGGGCGTTTTCTAACGAGCTTGACGGATTCTAATTTAACACCAGCCCAGGTGAGATATGTGTATGAGTTACCCAGCATTCGCCTTCCGAGTTGATTTTGCACGTCCTCATTCAAAAGGCCATTCTCACATCTACGGTCCTCTCGGCCCTCCCTCAGCTGAGCACGGCAGACCACCCTGGGTGCGGATAGCACCTCTGTCTTCTTATAAAACACAGCTGTCACGTATCTCTGGAGGTCAAGCACAAGCCCTGGGTGTAAAGTTCCATCCCATAAGGCTCCATTAGCCCAAAATGGGACAGTTTTTTCATTCAAATCCACCATGTGTCAGTTACTTTGAATATACATTCCAGCTATTTCACAGCACTGGGCTAGATGCTACAGTAAAATAGAAAATGGTTATGAAAAACACAGACCATCCACAGGGCACCGATGATGAGTCAGCTTTATAAACATCATTGTGTAATCTTCGCCACAGCCCCGAAGAGAGGCGTTATTATCCCCAGTTCACAGAGGAGGGAAAGACAATTTAACCAAAGGCAGCGGAAGGCAGAGCCTTTTGCTGCGTTCCCACTGAGATTCTCAGCCATTCGTGAATCCACTACCAAGATCCCCTGCCTCTTCGCAAGACTCAGAAGGGCTCTCGAGCTGTGGGGAGGGCAGCGTTCCATACTGAACTCAGCCGTGCTGCCTCTCCGCCCCACGTGAGAATCTGGACTCTAGAACGACCCTTGAGGATACTGCTGTCCAGAGTCATTCAGAATTCCAGAAAGAAACCAGGGCTTCCAACTTAGTTAATTTACAGGGTTGGTTTGTTTATGGAGGTGTATGTTCGGGCAGCATCCGTGTCTCCTGGGTTGTTCCTGAGGGCTTAGAGCCCTGGGAACCATGCCTCAGACACCGTGAGCACTCAATAAAGGCTGCTGATGCTTTCAAGGTCATGTGCCTCGAAATGTAGTGCCCCCACCCCAAATTATGTCTGGTGTTTTGGTTTTGGTTTTTAATAAAATTACCCATGTGGGAAAAAAGAAGAGTGCTTTGCTTGTTGTGGGGTGTGTGTGTGTGTGTGTGTGTTTGTGTTTCGGTGTGTGTGTGTTTTTGTGTGTGTCTGTGTGTGTGTGTTTGTGTGTGTGTCTGTGTGTGTGTGTGTGTCTGTGTGTGTGTCTGTGTGTCTCTGTGTGTGTGTGTGTGTGTGTGTGTGTGTGTGTGTGTGTCTGTGTGTGTCTGTGTGTGTGTGTGTGTGTGTGTGTGTGTGTGTGTGTGTGTGTGTGTGTTGTGTGTCTGTGTGTGTGTGTGTTTGTGTGTGTGTCTGTGTGAGTGTCTGTGTGTGTCTGTGTGTGTGTCTGTGTGTCTGTGTGTGTGTCTGTATGTGTGTGTGTCTTTGTGTGTGTCTGTGTGTATGTGTGTCTGTGTGTGTGTCTGTGTGTATGTGTGTCTGTGTGTCTGTGTGTGTGTGTGTCTGTGTGTGTGTCTGTGTCTGTATGTGTCTCTGTGTGTGTCTGTGTGTCTGTGTGTCTGTGTGTGCCTGTGTGTGTCTCTGTATGTCTGTGTGTGTTTGTGTGTGTATGTGTGTGTCTGTGTATGTGTGTGTGTGTGTCTGTGTGTGTGCATGTGTGTGAGAGGGCACAGGTGTCTATATGCACACACATGGCCTTCATCCAGCCTCTACTGCCATTCCTCAGGCACCATCTGCTTTAGTTTTCAAGAGCTCTCACTGGCTTGAAACTCACCAAATGGATGAGGCTAGCTGGCCACTGAGCCCCATAATCCCCCTGCCCCCTTCTCCCGTCACCAGGATTATAAATGCATGCCACCACATCTAGATTTGATGGGTCATGAGGATCAGACTCAGACCCTACCAACAATGGCAGAGCCATTTCCACAACCCAAACACCCCCAAAATGCATTTTTAAAACTATTTTATAAAAGACTTAATAACTATTTTATCAACCCACTTAAAAACACATTTAAAAACTGAATGCAGTCTGAACTGCAATACAGCAATATAGACAAGCTCTCCCCTTCACCGGAGAGTAAACAACTGTGCGCTCCCCTGCCAAATCTGGCCAACACACACCGTACACAACCCGTACACACTACACTCCTAGATGCAAATTCTCAAGATGATCTGACAAGGAGGCAGAAATGCTAGCCCGGGGTAGCAGGGAACCCAGAAGACAAGACTCTAAAGCCCCTGGAAGCATTTCAGCATCTCCAACCACTTACTCGTGTTTCTCAACCTTAGGTCCTGGGACCACCTACATGAGTCTCAGACTCAATGCTTTCAAGACCCGGATCCCTCTGCCCGCCCCCCTGCACCCCGCTCAGACGTGAAGAATCTGGACTCAGAGAAGATGAAAGTTGCCTTTGTAAAACAAACCCCGGATTCTGATGTATACATGTTTTAAGAAATCCTGATTCAAGACATGCTCATCAGATAAGACAGACATTGCTTAAATTTTTCAGTCATAAAAGACAAACAACTGTCACCCCGCACTGGCTCTCCTGCTGCTCCCAACATCTCCCAGCTGTCATCGAAAACAAGCCAGGCTGTCAAGACCATGGGTTCCAGAGGCAGGTAGCCTGCAAACCTGCTTCTCTTCTTCCTACCTCAAAAGTCTTCTGGAAAACTAGTTTTGAAACATTGCTCAAAAGCATTAGAATGGCCAAGTGTGTGGCACATGCCTGTAATCCCAGTCCTTGAGAGGCTGAGACAGGAAGATGGTAAGGCCAGCCTGGGTTCATAGTGAAAGCCCATCAGAACAAAAGGGAGAGACTTCCGGGGGTGGGGGGGAACAAAAGACCCATCGTACTATGTCCTAAATTTCACTAATAAGATTCCTTTCCCTACTGGAATAAAGGAGGGGATTCACACAGGTTTTTAGGAGGGTGTGTCTGGAGGTCAACACTCATGGATACTGTACCTTCATTCCTGCCTCACCTCTTACGGCATGGATTTCACGCACAGCATCTCTAACCCTAGAGATTCTGTCCCCATTTTAAAGATGACACCAAGCCTGAAAGAAGTAATTCACTTGTCCCAGGCCACACAGCTTATGAGCACGGAGCCACCAGCTGAGGCCTGGTGAATGGCTAGAACGTAATTAGGATCTACTGTGGGCCCAGCTAAGACATTCTATACTGAGACATTGCAACAAAGTTAGTCAAGGGAATAACAGGGACCTTTGAAGGTATGTCTGTCCTTCAAGAACCTCAGAGAGAGCGAACGGGGTGGCGGTGACGCATGCCTTTAATCCCGGTGCTTGGAAGGCAGAGAAAGGCAGATCTCTGTGAGTCTGGAGCTAGCCTGGTCTACAGAGTGAGTTCCAGGACAACCGTGGCTACACAGAGAAACCCTGTCTTGAAAAACCAAAGGGAGGCTGGAGAGATGGCTCAGTGGTTAAGAGCACCGACTGCTCTTCCAGAGGTCCTGAGTTCAAAACCCAGCAACCACATGGTGGCTCACAACCATCTGTAATGGGATCCGATGCCCTCTTCTGGTGTGTCTGAAGACAGCTACAGTGTACTCATATACAAAATAAATAAATAAATCTTTAAAAAGAAAAGAAAAGAAAAAGAAAAACCAAAGAGGGTGTAGAGGGGAGAGGGGAAGAGAGCGGAGGGGGAGGGAGAGAGAGAGAATCTCAAAAGGAAAAACACCAGTGATAAAAATAAGGGGGTGAGGGGAAATGGTCTTACTGTGATTTAATTCACACAGGGCAGGAGCCATAGTTAGCTTAGGTCCATCTGCTTCCCAGTGACACAGAAGGAACTCCATATGGTTTTAAAAATATATGATGTACGGACATATGTCTTCAAGACCAGGAAAAAGCTCCCACGATACAATCACTACTGACTGACAAATTTTAGAGCCAGTGACAGAGTTTATGTGTTCATTTTGCATACCTGTCTATAATCCTCAAATATTCTATAACTTTTTATTTGCTTTTTAATTCAAGGGATAAATCCAGTGAGTAGTTTTCAAATCCTGTCGTTTAGTACCTCCCTATAGAGGAAGGGTCACTGGGCTTCAGATCAACTCAGTGTACAGAGTTATGTGGAGTGTCTTCTCCATGTCATAACACACACACACACACACACACACACACACACACACACACACACACACACACACACACACACACACACACACACACACCCCTACCACTTGGTTAGAATGTGAATGCTGTCCATTCAGGATTCAGTCTCATAAACTGGAACGGAATGTAATACTTACCATGAATAAGTGTGATCAGAGTCCACAGTTATTGGTGCATTAGTAGGTAGGAAAAGGTTGTGTAAACAGGACTGAGGAATGGCTATGCAACTATAAGGAGCAGAGTTTGAATTCCCCCTATGCATAATGCATATGCACATACATACATGCACACATACACACACATATTCACATACATACACACACATACACATACATACACATATATACACACATGCATACACACATAATGCACATGCACACACATACATACATATACACATGTGCACACATACATACACACATACATGCATACACACATGCACACACACATACACACACATACATGCATACACATACACACAGTACACATGCACGCACATAGATATAAACATACACACATGCACACACACATATACACATATGCACACACATTCATACACACACATATATGCATACAGACATGCACACACATACATACATACACATACACACGTTATACATACATACACATAGATATAAACATACACACACATACACACACATACACACTCTGCACACATGTACACAGATACACACACACACATAATGAATAAACGCAATGTTAAAATCTACACTGTTAAAATGTGTAAGTGTGCAGTGTGCTCAGAGCGTTTCTCCCGGTGGTTTTGCACATCTTGGACCTTGTGCTAAATGCTAACACTAAAGGGCTAAGCATTATAAATGACCTGGCACTTACAGCTCACAGGTAAGCTCACTTGCTACGCATCCACGCCCACTGCCAAAGCCTTCAAGAATTAGTCTGAGAACCATGCTTCACCTCCTATCCGTCACTAAGTATTTAGCCATAAGAGATGTTCCCCCTTATCTGACGCATCCTTAGAGGAGAAATCTATTAAAATAAATGCCACAAATCAGGTGTGCCAACTGGCACACTGTATTAGCCAGTGCTTCAAACTGCAAACAGTGGCGCACGCAGGAAGCTCGCCCTATCGCACTACCTCAGAGCGAGGTCAAGATGGAGGCTTTGTAGGTCGGACTGTGCTAGACTGACCAGTTTACAAGAGGAGGAAGGGAGGGGAGAAGAGCTATCTTCCAAAAGAAGGGGCATGGCTGAAAGGAAAAAAGGACACAAAATACAGCCATGCAAGGCAAAATGGGTATTTGTATTAACATGTCATTTTTTTTGTTTTGTTTTGTTTTGTTTTTCCAGAGCTGGGGACTAAACCCAGGGCCTTGCGCTTGCTAGGCAAGCGCTTTACCACTGAGCTAAATCCTCAACCCACCATGTCATTTTTTATCACTAAGAAAAACTTAAGGGGCTGGAGAGATGGCTCAGTGGTTAAGAGCACTGACTGCTCTTCCTGAGGTCCTGAGTTCAAATCCCAGCAACCACATGGTGGCTCACAACCATCTGTAATGGGATCTGATACCCACTTCTGGTGTGTCTGAAGACACTTATAATGTACTTACACATAAAACAAATAAATATTAAAAAAAAAAAAAAAGAAAAACTTAAGGAAAAATGGTGGCCATACAGAGGCCATATAGTGTTTCAGGGACAGGGGACACTTATGGAGGGGTTGTGTCCACAGCATCTGCAAAAGGTAGGTCTACGGTACTATGGGAAAGCCGCGAACAGGACTCAGGGGCCCTGGGTCATCCGGTTGAAGGAGCAGGAGGAAGTGGCCATCTCTAGGAGAAAAAGGCATCTTCCCTGTGTGATGCTTGTTTATGCCTGCATTGCTCCTAGAGCATCGCCAAGTACTCCAGGCTCAGGGCTACAAACACTGCCCCAAACCCTGCAACACAGGTAACCTTGGCTCCTGCCAGGTTTGGTCTCTGCTTTGCCCACAGTCAGGAAACTTGAATCAAACGATTCCGTGTCCCCTCTGAAACCAGGCTTGCCTACGTACTTCACTCACAGAGGGTGGGAAAGAAGCCACATTCCCCAAGACTCCTGACGAAACGGTGGCCCGAGGACACGTGGGTGAACTTTCAGGAGTCTATATCCTTCGTCACACATAAAGGTGGAACTTTGCCTGGATAAATCTCAGACGTAGCTGTTACCGGCTGATACTTGCGACCGTAGCACAGGAAACAAAACAGAGGCCCTAGGTTGACCTATTGACGCTCCACAGAAAGATGCCGAGCTCGTCATCTTCTGAGGCCTGGACCACACGACCCTGCCTCGTGCAAACCAATGTTTGATTTTTCTGGGATTTTTTTTCCCCCTTCTTGGCTGCCGCCAAATACATTCCTACCTACAAAAGTCATGGATAGAAAGAACTCTCCAACCGTGCTTGAATTTATTAATGATCAACCTGACCAGAAACCCCTACAGCTTCACAGAGATAAGACTCACTGAGAATGTGCACATTAATGAGAATGTTTTCCCTATGCCCTTCGGTAAAGGGAGGCCATCTTCTCAGGCCTCTTCAGGTGGCTAAGACCGACCCCAGCCCAGGATGGTCTGAGCAATACACCTGGTTACTTCACTGCAAGCTACAGGACCTCTGAATTGACAACATTAGGCTGCAAGGTAACATCAGCCTTGCGTTCTGCTCTCTGAATTACAGTAATCCTAACGTCATGATTTTATTCAAGAGTTTCACTACAAAATAAATCAAGTACTACACACACACACACACACACACAAGATTCACACGCTTGCTTGTTTCTTTGTTTTTTTAAGACCTAGCAATGTGCTTGATGTCTTTTTAATTTTTGCCTGCACATATATATACATACATATACATATATATGCGCAACACATGCATGCAGTACCCGCAGAGGCCAGAGGAGGGCATCAGATCACCTGGAGATGGAAGTTGACGAGCAACGGGTGCTAGGAACTGAACGTAGGTATTCGGCAAGAGCAGCAAGCGCTCTTAACTGCTGAGCCATCTCCCCACACTCTGTGTTTTGAACTTTCTCAGTCGCAGGGGACGGTGATGCTGCTGTCACTACACTGGCATCTCCAAGTACCATGTGCCCTTCCCTGGGACAGCATTTTACACACGACTCAGTCTGCGCTTACGTCTCCCTTTAATGGAATAATTTTTTAAAGATTTGCTTTAACTCTATTCATGGCTCTGTGGAAGTATATGACTGGAGAGGCCAGAGAAGGCATCAGAACCCCTAGAACTGGGGTTGCCTCACAAGGGCAACTATTAACCTCTGCACTTCCTCTCTCCCTCCCCCATCTCTGCCTCTCTCCAGCCCTCTAAGATGGGACCACCGCTCCCCTTCGGCATAGATAAGTAAACGGTCATCTTTTTTGCTGAGCAAATACACCCCCAGGCACAGTATTTTCTTGTAAAAATGTCCTTCCCACATGCTGATGAGAGAGGCTGAAGGACAGAGAGTTGCTAACAGAAGAAGGGCTAAGAGTCCTTTAGGAAGTACCAGGTGCATGGGGAGCCTTTCACAGAACGGCAACTACACAAAGCAAGAAGGCTCACACACCTCAAGAGACTAGAAAGACCTCTGCTTCCCTCCTCCCATCTATAAGAGATCTACTCAGCCATACACTCCACCTACTGAAGGAAAAGCTACCAGGGAACCAACAATAATCATATCAAATAGTTGTGTGGGTTCATGATATTTATTCTTTAATAAAACTGGACTTTCGTTCTTAATATATGAATACATACGCTATACATTGTGGCTTAAAATGAATATTGTTGCTAAAACTGAACCAGTTAGCATTTTCTATGCAGCCGGTGCTAAATGCTTTTAAGATATATATTTTTTAAATTTATGTATAGGTCTGTGTGAGTATTTACTACCTGTGGTCATAGTATCCACAAAGACCAGAAGGATGCTGGTTCCTTGGAGCTGAAGTTACAAGCAATTGGGAGCTGCCAGATGCGGGTGGTGGATATAGAACTGAGATCCTCTGTAAGAGCAGCAAGTTCTCTTAACCACCAGGCAATCTCTCCAGCCTCCACTGTGATACTTTATATGCACCTTTTCTCTCCTAATTGTTACAACCACTTCAAGGTTACAAAACTGCCACCAACACTCTTTTTTTATTTTTTTAAGAAAAGATAGCATCAGGTAACATAATGCCAACATACAAATCTTGATCCTGCCCAAAGCCCTATGTTCATACCCACTGTCCTTCATAAAGCTATTTGGTGTCTTAGCATTTGCTAGCCTTTATGAAGCACTAGCTAGAAAGCTCTGCTCACTTAAATGTTCCTCACTTCCGGAACTTCCACATCTTCTACTATTTTTGCTTTGCATTTCTTCCACCTCCACAACAATATCTAAGAAAGGACAATCAGTCACGAAACCATAAGGTAATGTTTCTGAGGTAGAGCCATGGAACACTTGCTTTTCACAGAGCTAGCCTGCACTCGTAGCCAGTCCTCCTGCTCAGACAGAATGGGATCCCAATTTGCTCCAGCGCTGTGGTTTCTGGTCTTCCCCATCCTACAGGTAAAGCTCACTGGTTGTCAATCACCTTTATAAGCTACACACACACACACACACACACACACACACACACACACACATGCATACACACACACATACCCACATACACACACATGCATACACACACACACACATATGCACACACACACACACATGCATATATACACACATACACACATACATACACATACACACTATGCATACACACATATACACACATGCACACACATATGAACACACATATGCACACACATACACACATGCACACACATATGCACACACACACACACACACGTTCCTTTACTTCTCTGCTGAAACAGCTTAGGACTCAACCTTGAAAATGTTTATGCTTCTACACTGCCTATGGGGAATTCTCATTCTGCGTTGAACACGTGTTTTGTGATTGCAAAAAACGAAGTACTCATACAGGGACCCCATCTTTGATGCTGTTCCCTGGCAAGAACCACCACCATATCCTAGATACACTAGACCACTCCCCACCTTTCATAGCAACCCCTCCTTTTCATAGAGTATAATTCATTTAGCTGATTGACGTGAATCAACACCATGACTCCTAGTGGAGTCTATCAAAATGCTGAGGGCTAGTTATGAAAGAAATAGAACATGATCACTTCTTCCCACTAAAAAATGCGGGGCATGGCATGCATTTAAGGCTGAGCCTGCTCATGAAAAATCTAAACTCAAAAGTAAATTCCCATGCCAAAAAAAAAAAAAAAATTACTGACCAACAAGATCGATAATTATCATCAAGATACCAACAAAAATGCCAGACATTCTTTATGGCTATTTCAAAGTAGTTGTTGTTTTTTTTTTTTTTTTAAGGAAGAAAAAAAACTAGTAATTTTCCCTATATTTTGGTCTAGTGGTTTTTATGTATATCAATTAGACTCCGTGATCATGCAAGAATGGTATTTTATTTCTTTGACTACGACCCTACTGCCCATTTTAACCTCAGT
This sequence comes from Rattus rattus, assembly GCF_011064425.1. NCBI lineage: Eukaryota > Metazoa > Chordata > Mammalia > Rodentia > Muridae > Rattus > Rattus rattus. The sequence continues at coordinate 15,703,512 of NC_046171.1, read as the reverse complement.
GAATTTTTTGTCCATTACATAGAAGACTCTCTCCACTAATAAAAATGTGACTTATTAAAGATTAACTTGCCCCCAGGACAGTCTCTCTAAAAACAAATTCCAAACATTATAATCGACAATTTACACTCTGAAGACTGGAAGGCCAACAACCTTACTTAGCCTGGTTTAAAATGGAAAATCCCATATACTTTTAAAGGCTATTGTGAAAAGAAAAAAATGTAAATCACAAATTCACCCTAACCAGAAATACAAACAAATGTAACCTCTCCCTCCTTGACCCTCTCCACGGGAAAAGTTTCCACCTAAAAATACCTAAATTTTTTTTTTGGCCAGATATCAGTTTTTATCTATTTTGCTTTTGCAACTCTGAACATGCAAATAATTTCTGCTCCTCAACCATCTGTCAATATATGTCAGACATTACAAACTGCGTATGTACTTGACATGAGCTGGACCCAGGCGGTAACACTGCATTGTGAAGCTCTCGGTATTTACCAACACTGTAACAAGTCTTGACCCTTAGGCATCAAATGCTTCCCTTCCACAAAAAACTACAGAGGTTCTTTTAAAAAAAAAAAAAAAAATGGGGGTTGGGGATTTAGCTCAGTGGTAGAGTGCTTGCCTAGGAAGCGCAAGGCCCTGGGTTCAGTCCCCAGCTCCAAAAAAAAGAACCCAAAAAAAGAAAAAAAAAAAAAGGACCTCTATTTTACAGAAGGGAAAACTGAGGGCAGAGGGAAGCCCGGGAGCTTGCCCAAGGTCCCACAGAGATTTGAACGCAAGTCTGAGTGACTCTAGAAGTCACACCCACTATAGCATAAAGCAAATAAACACAAGATCGCCCTTGGTTCACAAACGTGGTGATTCTATGGGGACTATGTGGGTGGGGAAAAGTAATAAGTTACCATGGTACACTGTGCGCTCCCTGGGTTCTATTCTCTGTGACGTCAGGGCTTACTTTGCCAACCAGGTAATGTTAAGTAACTCTGGAAAATGACTCAAAGAACTTTCCAACCACTAAGTGGTTAACTCATTATGTATAGGTCGATATAGGCTCGCTGCTAAACATGGTTCACGTTTTCTGAACGCTCTACCCATATGTCACTGAATCCAAAATGGAAAGTCACTGAAAAAGAAAACCCCAAGGAGAACTCGGATTTTACAAGTGAACTGCCAGCAACTGACCCACCGCTGTATTTGTGTAGGGTATCCCTGAAGGATGCTACCACGGTGTTCTTCGGAGGGAGTAATCGCTCATTCTGTTTCCAACGCAAGGAAGTTGGAAAGTGGCTGGGATCTTGAGGTTCGCTACAATCTTAACAATCCTTCTGCAACGTAATTGTAACATTTTTGTTTGTAAGCCCCAAACTAGGCAGACTTGTGGAACTAATAAGAAGGCATCGCAGATGAAAATTCCTGAAATGTAAGCCGGCTTCAATTTTCAGATCCATTGCTTTCCTACAAAGTTACATAATTTCAGGGAAAACGAGCCCAAGACATGACATTTGGGATGTTTATCAATACAAACAAGCAACAAAGGAGAGGAGTTCTCAGGCCTTCCAGAAACGCCTGCCAAGCCCTCTTGATACTTCTCTCCACCAAGTTATTGTTTAGGAAAACATGTTGTTCTCTCTTAAAATAACCCTCTTAATTGTTCTGAAAAGCCACTGCATTTCCAGGGAGGAATAACTCGCTCCCATACTGCGATACATTGACAGATAAAGTCAAAATAAGTCACGCAGACAGCCATAAAAGCGAGTCTGTAGACCTCCAAGCTTTCAGAGCTGAGGGATGAGAGCTACTGAATCCTCACCGCTCTCCCTTGTTGGGAGCAGGGGCCACGAGTCTTAAAACTAACGCTCGTCCCAGCTACCTCATCTCTGCCTTGGGACGTGGGAGGTGAGCCACACAGGTAGGATGCTAATGAACACTTTTAAAGGTCAAAATGACCTTGGACTTGTTACCACTCGCTCTAATCCTAACGCAATAAATCAGAATTTGCTTCCGATCCAGTGTGGAGAAAGTTTTTTTTTTCTTCCTGGGAAAGTCCCAGAAACTCTTATAAAAGAGTTTAAAAAGGGAAAAGTTAAAAAAAAAAAACACCCAAATTATGAAAGTCAAGTCAGACTCCCACAGCTGCAAGGGAGAAGTTTATGAACTGAACGTAACTCAAGATGTCTTTTAGGAGCCCGGCTGCCCTGACACATGCTCCCCTCACACTGCCAGGACACAGATCCCCACGCCTGGGTGACTTGCTCCAGCCCAAGACTCCGGCGTGGGGGCGGGGGCTCCCAGCTGAAGCCTTGACATCTGCAGCGTTTTTTTCCAGGCGACCAGAGCAGGCCCTAGCTGGAGGAAGCGGATACTGACGAGGGGAGGGAAAAGACGCCGCAGGGGTGGCCCGGACTCCCGGCTGCGGGCTGCGGGAAGCCGGGCAGAGTCCCGCACACTGGGCGGTCCCAGAGAATGAGGATGCTACGGCCCAGATGTCCCAGCTGCAGCTGGCACCGCCTCGGTCCTAATGGCAACTTCGGGGAGGCACCACAAACTCCGGCCTCCGATCCGGGCGAGCTGGCAAAGTTAGGGGGAGGGGGGTGTCCCGTGCGCGGACTGGGCGACGATCCCGTGACTGCCTTGGGAGAGAATCGGGAGCAGGGGCATGCCTACCTTGGAGCATGGCCTCGAGTTTCTTCCTGTCCACGCGGAAGCGCTCCTCGCTCCACTCGGGGCTGTGCAGGAGGGGCGCCGCGGCCACCAGATCGTCCTCGGAGCCGGCCACCGGCGAGTCGGTGCTGCGCTCGCTGTTGGAGCCCGGATCCGACTGCGCCGCCGCCAGGTAGCCCGGCTCGCCCTGCGCGGCCATGGTGCGAGCGGCGCTCCGGCTGCCGCCGCCCCGGCCCAGGCCGATGTGGCTCGGCGCGCCGCAGCGCTAGCTCGTGCCCCCGCCGCCTCCGTGGCCGCGGGAAGCCCTGCGCATCCCCGCCTCGGGCGCCGCCCCCGCCCCGCCGCGCCGATCGGCTGCGCCCCGGCCCCCCCGCCCGCCCGCAGCGCCCGCTCCGAGCGCACAGAGCAGCCCGCGCCTCCGGCCGCCGCCAGCCCCGCCGCCGCCTCGCGCGCTCATTGGCCGGCCCGGCCCACGGGAGCGGCGGGCGGGAGCAGCCAGCCTGCGCCCTCTCACACGCACCACGTCCACACGCCGCGCGGCGCTCGCCCGGAATGCCTGACCCATCGCGTGGACCCTCGGGCTCCCGGACACCCCAGTCAAGCTCGAACCCAGAGCTGCTGGGGTGGCCGCCAGGCGCCCTCGTCACTTACTGCCACTTTTCTGTACCTTTGATGGAAATTCCATCAAAACTCACAAACTCTGATGGAGACTCAATCAAAGATTCAACACCCGCCAGGCACACAAGTTTCATTATCCACACCCGTGTCCCTAACTACCACTTTTCTGTCCCTACGCCCGGATTCTGTCCCTCTCCATACTCAGAATACTCCAAACTTAGACCAGGTTCAAGCACGGCGTGGTCTCAAAGTGCTCAAAGGGTTCACTCCTATTACAGACCCTCAGGACACCCGGAGTCTGCCCCACAAGTCTGAATGAGAACAGAGAATTATAAAAAACAAAGAGATCTGGGGGGGCAGGCAGGATTGACGACCAACCTTTGCAGACCATAGAGTAGACCTGACTCTAACGGTTACAATCCAAAGTCACCTTTGCCTCGCCAAGGTGAGCAACACAAGCAGGCCCTATCGAGCCTTTGTGACTTTCAAGGAAGAGACGGAGATGGGCGAATGTGCCCTTCTCTGACTTTAATTTCTGGCCTTGATTCAACAAGACACCGAAGCATCTATCCCTGTCCGAGATCATAGAGATGGCTAGCTCATTCTCTGGGGACAGGCTGGGGGCTCCTCACTGTCCTTGGCAGCCCGTAGATGAAAGCCTCGCAACTTCTGATGCTGACTTCCTGCCAGCCCACACACCAGCACCATTGCTCTCAAAGTGGAGCATGGAGCTCAGGGGACGAGGTCCTGCTGTGAGCTTGGAACACTCCTCCCCATGCCCCACAGACCCACACCGCCTTTCACTGAATGACCAAACGCACCAGAATAGCTGTTCATCTTGGGAGGAAGATAATGATAATTACAACAGAAAAGCACTGTCCGGCGGAGGGAAGAAGTGGGTTTATGAGTGGGGCGAGCCATAGGTTCACCGGGGGCCCATAGATAGTTTAAACAGTGTGTTTCAATCAAAACTCTTACAGGGGGCTGGAGAGGAGACTCAACCTAAGCGAACTGGCTGTCAAGCCGGACAATCTGAGTTAGCCCCTCGGGCCCCACGTGGTGGAAAGAGAGGCCAACTCCGGCAAGTTGTCCTTTGGCCATCCAAAAAGCAATTTGGAATACACTCACGCACATACACGAATAGATAATAAAATGGGACTTTTAAAAATCTCCAGCTGGAGAGATGGCTCCGCAGCTAAAGAGTTCTCGGTACTTTCCCGGGGAACCAGATATCCATTCCCAGCACTCACCTTGCATGGCTCACAACTGCCTGTAAGTCCAGCTCAGTGGTATCTGGTGCCCTCTTCTGGCTTCTTCTGTCACCTGCATTTGAGGACATGTACATACACGCACTCACACACATTCACACACACACACACACACACACACGCACGCACGCGCGCGCACACACACACGCACGCGCGCACACACACACACACACCATAGATAGATCGATAGACAGACAGACAGACAGACAGATAAATGTGATTTTTAAATTCTTCCAGGATCAGCACTTACTTGGCTGAGCTGGAACATGGATGTAATTCACAGATGAGGAGTCGTGTAGAAGCAGCTCGAACCGGGCGGCGCACACCTTTAATCCCAGCACTCAGAAGGCAGAGGCAGGTGGATCTCTGTGACTCTGAGGCCAGCCTGGTCTACAGAGAGAGTTCCATGACAGCCAGGACTACACAAAGAAACCCTGTCTGGAAAAGAAAAAGAAGTGACGTGATGGACACACAAAAAGTGACTTGATGAGGAACAAGTGGGGAAGGGAACAAGAATCCAACTGAGTTCTATACCTGATATTACTGTCCAAACAGCTCTTGCCCGGTGTGGCTTCCACTGACCTGAGAACAGATAACCTGTTCGGCTCCTCCCTGCTAACCCATGTGCTCTGATTCTTCTAATCGCTGTTAGTGATTCCTCAGCAGGACATAGTTACCACTATGGTAGGGTCTAATTGACAGCACCCACAGTCTTCCGACTGACCAGGTATTCACCCTCTTTTCCTGGGAGTGAATAATCAGAGGAACCTTGCTGTGTTCTGGGTGTTCCATGAACCCTGAGGAATGGTAAGCAAAGAAAGACACAAGCCTTGCACTCCCGAGACTTCTGGGAGGAAAGGCAGGGTGCTGCCCCAAGATAATTACATATTAAGGAATCTCTATAGCAACCACTGTAAAAGGGGACTCAGGACACAAGAGAAAACCTGTAATGCTCTAACAGGTTCATAGAGATCGGTGATGCTCACCAAAAGACTAACTCAAGAATTCACCTGCTCCAGAAAATATTACCCAGGCAGGAGAGGGCCATTCCTGCAAAGTATGGTAGAACCATAGTAGCATCCCTGAGAGCTCAGGACCGAACCCAGGGCCTTGTGCTTGCTAGGCAATGGCTCTACCACTGAGCTAAATCCTCAACCCTGCTTTTACCATTTTGATGGCAGAGGAAACTGAGGCACAAAGGGTAAAGGGACCAGCCCGCAGGTGCTAGACACTGAGCAGAAAGCCACCTTGAGTGTCTGATTAACACAAGAATTCTGTGGAGGAGGAGATGTGGCATCTTTCCCTTGTTTTCTGCAACAAGGAGAAAGGCTAACAGGGCCAGCCAGGACAGGAAAATGGGGAATTGGGTAAGCTGAGAGTTTCAAGTAAGAAGTGAGTTAGTTATAAGATGAGAGTCTCAAGCTCGATATGCCCCAATCAGTCAGGGGTTCTATCTTCATTCTCAGAACAAACGGAAAGCACACAAAAGTTTTAGGTAAACGGCGGTGTGGTTAAATATGAGCATTAACAATATGCCAAGGGGTTGGGGATTTAGCTCAGTGGTAGAGCGCTTGCCTAGGGAAGCGCAAGGCCCTGGTTCGGTCCCCAGCTCCGGGGAACAATATGCCAATGTATTACAGAGGACAGACTACAGGGCAAGGAGAGAAGAGTTGTTGACTCTACACGAGAATCTTAAAACATAGACGATGACGATGCCATCCGAGGCAAGGACCATGTGGAGAGATGAGAGGATTGTGGGAAGCCTTCCTGTGTCATCAGCTACACTGGCAGTGGAGGAGACACAAAGGATGATGGGAAAGGCGTGTCTTCAGGACACACAGAGATTGGTGCTGGGAGCTGTATTATAGAGCTTGCTGGGAGACTGTTATACTGGAGGAATGACCTACTTGTCGATCTCAACCTAGCGAGGACGGGGTGTCGTTGAGAACTCTGAGATTATATCAGATAGACAATGGGCTATGACGGTCAGGGCTTCAGTTCCGGGATCATAGATGGGGAGGAGCCTATGCTCTTCGCCTGTGTGCGATCGTTCTATCCAGATGCAGGAATGGGACTTGGCTGGTTAAAGAGAAGACAGAAATAAAGCTTAGGGACGAGTTGATTAAACATTCTGGCATGGGTTGGTCACACATCGGACAGAGAACAGAAGGCAAGGCAGAAGCAGCAAGCAGTAAGAAAAAGGGAGAAAGCTAGACCGGGTTTTGCGATGTTGGCACAGGAGAAAGATGGCTTCTCAAATGAGACTGCAACTGTGCCTGTGCAGTATGGGGCGGTCGACCCGCTCTTTGCTTGAAGCCACTGAGACTTTAGAAGTAGCCTGGAGAGGAATGGTCAAGCTGGGCGGATCATTAAACAAGGAAAGAGGACGACTCTTGGAGAAGCATTTCACTAAAGATGGACGAGGAAGTCCCTAGAATAGGCAGGGAACAAAGAGTGAAGTCCGCTGGTTGGCGCTGGAGTATTGACTTCAGGCTTTCTGAGGTTTGAATATCTTAAATGCCCAGAGAGGATCCAGTTGGTAGAAACTAAACATTCAAAAATGGTTTTCATACCAGGGCTTTGAGAGCATCGGTAAAATTATTAAAAGACTTACAAAGTAGAAATCATTCCCCTGTCAACTCACAGGTCAGCTGTCGGGTTTCATTTCTACGGCACAAGGAATTCCTATGTCTCGTGGCTTTTCTTTTCTTAAGACAGTGTCGAGCTAGTTTGCTAAGAGTTTGGGAAATAAGAACTCTCAGTGGAGTGGGAAAAGTAGAGGGTTTGGTTTTGCTTTTAGAAAAAATATTGGGATGTGTGTGCACGTGCTCCTGTATGCATGTGTGGGTAGAAGCAGATGTCAGCCAATGTCATTCCTCAAGAACCTTCCATATTGGTTTTTTTTTTTTTTTTTTTGAGACAGTCCCTCATTGGCCTGTGGCCTGCCAAGTATGACCAGTGAGCCATAGACTGTCTAGGCCTCTGACAGTCCGCCTGTCTCTGCTTCTCCAGAACTGGGATTATAGGCACATTCCAACATACCTGGATTTCATGTGCGGCTTCTGGAGATAGAAGTTGGGGCCTCACGCTTGTGTAGCAAGCATTCCACCAACAGATCCATTCCGCAGGCCTTTAAAAGCTTTTCGAGGTAGGCTTCGCTTCTGTGAAAGGCTGGGCCAGCCTGGATTATGTGATTCACATGGATACTCACAATCTCTAATTGCTTTGGGATGCTTGTCTTGAGATTTTCTACAAGCCCAAGCTACTTCATGGGTATAGACACAAAGAAAACAGGAGTCTCGTCAAATATATACGGCATCGGGAACTAGAAGGCAATGGGGTAATGCCTACTGGGAAATCATTTCACATGCAAAACTATTCATGAAACACAAATCTAAACCTCGTTCTTAAAATAAGAAAACTGTGGATGGGTGGATGGATGGATGGATGGATGGATGAGAGAGAGAGAGGGGATGGACAGATGGATGAATAGATGGGCGGGGTGGGTGAGTGGATGGATGGATAGATAGATAGATAGATAGATAGGTAGATAGATAGATAGAGGATGGATGGACGGACAGTTGGATGGATAGTTGGGCGGGTGGGTGGGTGGATGGATGGATGAGTGGATGGATGGATGGGTGGATGGATGGATGGATGGATGGATGGATGGATGGATAAGTGGATGGGTGGATGAGTGGATGGATGACTGGATGGATGGATGGATGGGTAAGTGGATGGGTGGATGAGTGGATGGATGACTGGATGGATGGATGGATGGATGGATGGATGGATGACTGGATGGATGGATGGATGGATGAGTGGATGGATGGATGAGTGGATGGATGGATGGTGGATGGATGGATGGTGGATGGATGGATGAGTGGATGGATGGATGAGTGGATGGATGGATGGATGGATGAGTGGATGGATGGATGGATGAGTGGATGAGTGGATGGATGAGTGGATAGATAGATAGGATAGATGATAGATAGAGTTTGTAGATATAGAATTTTTATTATACTTTAAGGGAGCTACTAAAGACTGCAAAGTACCCCAAGTAAGAGAATGAAACAAGAGGAAAAAAAAAAACAAAACCAAAAACAACAACAAAAAAAAACAGAATATAGAACCCAATGGTCCAGTACGAGGGTGTAAAGGACGGGTGCTCAAGATTCTGGTGTCTTCTGGATCAAATCCTTAAGCACAGAACTCCCAAAGGCTTTCAGAACACCGGTGAAGGCTTTGAAACCATCAGCTGACAGCAAACTCGAGGTGTGTATGAGCTCAGCTACTGAGTCCGAGTGCAATGAGCTGCTCTGTGGGGGTGTCAGCCTTCTGGGTCTAAGCAGCAGAGCTGAGCTGCAGCCAGTGTCCTGCAGAAGTGATGGCGGCGACTGGGAACACCCACGGATCTACCCCACATTGTGTTAGAGCTGGACCAGGAGTCTGGAGTGCTGGGAACTGTCCTGGGGTGGGGAGGGGCGAAGGAGCAGTGCTTTTACAAAAAAACAAGTCACTCCCGAGGAGACATCAGTAAATTGTGACGAAAGCTCTTTGATGGTGGAGAAGGAGCTGTCTTACCACGTTATTCAGAGGTCCATGAGTGGACGCAGAGCCAATCTGGAAGTTAGAAGTTTCTAGTAGAAAGCAGGGAACAGAGGAAAGGCATGTCAGGCTTTTATTTTGGATTGTTTAAGTTGTTTGGGTGTGTTACTTTCATTTTGGAAAAGTAATTAAAGGAACATATTCTTAATCATCATTGAAATGAAGAGAAAATGTAAGTAACAAAACCAAGAATTCAAGGGAACCGTGCGCTTGCCACAAAAACTGAAGCATGACTAAAACCACACCTTTTGTCTTCCCGAGCACATGGGGGGCTTTTCTGGCTTTTTTTTTTAACTTTCCATTTCTTGAGGGAGAGAATGGTTTTCAACCCACTTGACACTCAAAGTATAGAAACAGACCCTTCAATGAATCAAGCCTCATCTCCAAAAAAACGTCACTTGAAAAACATTTTTATAGAAATCTACAAGTACATCGAGTCTTCAAATTTGCCTGGTACCAGCGATGAAGCCTTCAATCACAGCCCCTGAGAAGCAGAGGCAGGCAAGTCTTTGAGTTGGAGGCCAGCCTGGTCTCCAGAGTAAGTTACAGGATGGCCAGGGCTACACAGAGAAACCCTGTCTTGAAAAGAAAACCAACCGAACCAAAAAAAAAAAAAAAATCCCAAGTTCACAAAGAAGTATTTTTTTTTTTAGAAAAATAAGATACTCATGTTATTTATCTTAAATATGTACATCTAATCTTAATTAAAGGATGGAAAAACTACTTGGAGCATTTTAAGAAAATGTTCCTGGATTGGTTTGTTTGTTTGTTTGTTTGTTTGTTTTTTACAGGTATGATGGTCTTGTTTGTTTCTTCTAAGGCAAAAATACAAAAATACTGACCCCAAACTTAAATGTTTTATAATAGTCACAAGGGTTTATATTACAGAGGCTGTTCTACTTTTAAATTTTAAAATAACTTCATTTATTCTTTGAAAAGTTCACACCAGGCACCCTCCCTGTGCATCCACGAATCTTCTCACTTCTTTTTCTTTCTTTCTCATTTGGTTGCTGAGACAAGGTTTCTCTAATTCTGGCTGTCCTGGAACTCACTCTTGTAGACCAGTGTACCAGCTGGTCCTGTGTGTCCACTTGACACAAGCTGGAGTTATCATAGAGAAAGGAGCCTCAGTTGAGGAAATGCCTCCATGAGACCCAGCTGTAAGGCATTTTCTCAATTAGGGATCAAGGTGGGAGGACCCAGCCCATTGCATGTGGTACTGTCCCTAGGCTGGTGGTCCTGCATTCTATAAGAAAGCAAGCTGAGCAAGCCATGTGGAGCAAGCCAGTAAGCAGCGCCCCTCCATGGCCTCTGCATCAGCTCCTGCCTCCAGGTTCCTGCCCTGTGTGAGTTCCAGTCCTGACTTCCGTCAATGATGGGCTACAATGTGGAAGTGTAAGCCGAATGAACCCTCTCCTCCCCAAATTGCTTTTGGGTCATGGTGTCTCATTGCAGCAATAGGAACCCTAAGACTGGCCTTGAATTCAGAGATCTGCCTACCTTGCCTCAAATACTAGGATAAAAGGCCTGTGTCACCCCTGCCCGGTGGCACTTTAGCCTTTTCAGCCCTTGGCATTCAATTATGTCTGAATCACCTCAACGCATGACCACTTGCTTCCCAGGTGACAGCTCATAGTGCTCAACCCAGGCTCTGGTTCTGCTTCCTGCCTCAGACCCCAACAACAGGGAGCCATTTGTGGTCTAGACTGCCCTCCTCAAAGCGCTTTGCAAACACTGTCTCCCCATCTGCAGATTCTCCTGCATCAATGCTCACTGCCAACTTATCCAGCTTTCCCTGACCTTTTATTTCCAAGGAATGCCATGCTGGTCCTTTTAAAACAATTGTCTGGGCATTCATACTGTGTCATCATCATCATCGTCATTGTCATCATCATTGCCATCATCGCCATCATCACCACCATCATCATTATCATCATCAACACCACTGTTGTCAGCATAATGCACCTGATGCCTGAGATTCTTCTGCAAGGAGGGCACCTGCCTTTCATCTTGTGTTTCCTACCCCTAGCCATTCCCTGGTAAAAAGTTCGGGGTCTTCTAACCATGAGGTTAAAACCTCACTCACGGGGCTGGGGGATTTAGCTCAGTGGTAGAGCGCTTACCTAGGAAAGCGCCAAGGCCCTGGGTTCGGTCCCCAGCTCCGAAAAAAAAAAAAAAAAAAAAAAAAAAAAAAAAAAACCTCACTCACATGAAGAGTAGAGTTTAGTGAGACTCCAGCTGCCACTGAAGATGTCGCATTCTCCGCCCACTGAGAGATAGAACCTGTGGAAGGACACAGGAGTGTCATCTGACACAAAATAAACGTAAACTCACGTGGTCAGGCTGCAAAGATGGCTATGTGGGGGAAGACACTTGCCTGACACCCCAGTTTGATCCCCAGAAACCAAATGAAGCCTAGAAAGAGGGAGGAACCTCTACAGACGTGTCCCCTGACCCTTGCATAAGGTCACCGTCACACAGCCAGAAGCCTCAGGCTGCCTAAGGGCTTTATCACTTTCTATTTTGAAAGAGGAGGTGTTCAGTACCTTCCGGTTGTGGGTAAAGCCCTTTCTAGGTGTAGAAGGAGTGGCTAGGGTTCTCTTGCTAATTCCCTAAGATGAATTTGGAACAACAATAAAAAAAAAAAAGTCTCAAATGTAAAAAGTTACCCTTGGTATTTTCAACACCTCAATGCTAAAAACAAAACAAAAACAACAACAAAAAAAAAACAAAACAAAAACAAAAAACCCTGGACCATCAAAAAGAGACTAGGTTAGATGGATGTGGGCAGGTGAGGACAGACAGACATACAGACAGGGGATACTGAAGATGGACACGAACTTTCATAGTTATCTGTATCTCAGACAACAGTAGTGCCCTGCCGAGACTACCACCCAAGGAGGCCCATCCGCCCAGACTCACAGCTTCCCCCGTTGTCATGGTTTCAAGGCTCCTGCTAATTGTGTTTTTGATGCTCAGTGCTGACATCACCTTGAGTCCTTTGATCCCTAGACTAACACCCACATGCGTAAGTCGGTCCTCCCAGCTCCCCGGAACTTAAGAAAATGGAATGCTTTTGGCGGAAGACAACAGTAGGTATGTGCAAAGTTGTACCTTCCCATAGCGTGTTCTTTTTAAGGAACCGACCAACAGCCTGCTGGCGATGTGACTTACGGGTTTAGCCAGAATGGAAACGTTCGGAGCCAGAAAAACATCCAGCCCTCAGGCTGGCTGGGCTTCTGAGGCCACACTCAGGCACAAGGTAAAAGCCACCATGGCCACTTACCTGCTAAACCTCACATCAAACGACCAGAAATTGCTTCCAGAAATAGGAGCCAGTGGAGTTCTCAGAGTGAGATTTCCCAGGCAGCTGGTGTGGGAAGTGTGAGCTATCAGAAGATTCTCAAAAGCCACAGCCAGGACCAAAGTGCACAGAAAACCCAACCGCCAAGTCCATGGCTTCACCCTGCCTGGCCTCTTCGATGGCTGCCATTACTAAGCTGATCATAGCTTGCTTCCACTCCAGGTCAGGAAATGCTTCTCCACACATAGTCTGAGCTTAGTCAAGGCTAAGCACTGGCAGTTGGCTCTCAGTGTTGAATCTCGCTTGCCACTGCAGTTAAACGTCCAGAAGACAGATAGCCCCCAACAAGCACAAGCGGCTGGCTGCTTCCTCAGTGGAGGGGAGCCTGAGAGGGAGAGACACAGACATGCGATTGTGAATCAATGCCTTCAAGTATCAATAGCCCTTAACTGGACCTCAGGAGGTGCAGACTTTAAACTCAAATATACGTGCTTTCTCTAATTATATAACTCTAGGCAAGCCTTGTTCTTGATGGACTAAATTCCACCTATAAAAATTGGAGACATATTTGCTGTGGACTATATGGAATTTGGGGGTTGCTCATGACACAATGTCTTCCCGACCTGAGGGGATTGCTTGCTTAGAAGTTAAATGATCGGTTCTGCAACAGGCTGAGGCAAAGTTGGACCCACACAGAAAACCCCCAGCCCTCCCAGCCCCTCAGCCCCCCCCCCCCCCCCCCCCCAAATCACCACTGTGACCCAAACCCACACCCCCCCCCCCCCCCACCCCCCCACCCCCCACCCACACCCTCCACCTCCACCCCCCACCCCCGATGATTTGGTGCTGTAGACAAAAGTGCAGACAGAATGAGGGAGGTCAGTCAGTCATTGTCCCGTGAAGAAAAGAGCACAGCCCCTCCAACCAAATCCCTGGTGACCACCCACTAAGCCGCTGGCCACTTGGACCTGGGTGCATTATTTATTTCTGCTACGCTAACTGACTCCCAAATTTAGCAGTTTAAAATGGCAAACATTTGTTATTTCTGGGTCTTGGGTATTTTTTTTAAACTTTATCATGAAGAACTTGCAAATTAAAAAAAAAAAAAAAAAAAGGGGTTGGGGATTTAGCTCAGTGGTAGAGCGCTTGCCTAGCAAGCGCAAGGCCCTGGGTTCGGTCCCCAGCTCCGAAAAAAAGAACCAAAAAAAAAAAAAAAAAAAAAAAAAGTTGGGATATTTCTGGGTTTCGAGAGGTCAAGAGTCCCCATGTAGTCTCTCTGGGTGCTTACTGGCTGCAGGTCATTCAGAAGGCATCACTTCCAGATCGTCTAGGACTGTGGTGGTTAGGCCAGAGCTTAGCTGAGGGAAGCATCCGCTTCCAACTCCTGTGGTTGTTAGAGCAATCCACTTCCTTTCAGGCTGTCGGGTTGGGGGCCTCATCGCTTCTCTGACTACTATTATGGTTTGGATCTTTAATGTAATGTATTAAAGACTTGACACTCGGAGAGGTGAAACCTAGAGATTGCACCCCTGAAGGAGACACTGAGACTTCAGCCGCTATGAGTTGCTGTCTTTGTTTGCCAGCCACCATGAAGCAAACAGACCTGTTCCGCCCCCGTCCAGAGCGTCCATTACAGACCCAAACCAACGAAACCAACAGACCACGAACTGAAACTTCAGAACTAGGAACCCATCGGGATCTTTCCATGTTTTCAGCTGTTTATCTCAACTATATGCCACCACAATAGAAAGTTGGCAACACAGTTGCGGTGGGCTAGATGTTCCCCTGTGTTCGGCTTGGTCCTTTCCGCAGAGCAACCTGGGTTTGGAAGCTTGTTAGATACTTAAGGAAATGACCTGTTATGGGGTTGCAGAGATTGCTCGGAGGTTAAGAGCAAAGGACCTGGGTTCGGTTATGAGCACCCCACATGACTGCTCGCAACTGTCTGTAACTCCAGATTCAGAGAAGCCAATGCCCCCTTCTGGCCGCTTGGGGCACTGCACATACATGGCGCACCTACCGCCATGCACGCAAATCCCGGTCCACATAAGGTAAAATAAATACATCTGTTTTTTAAGCAGCATAATGTACTCTGCACATTTTCTTCATTAGAAGCATACAGTTCATTCAGGGGAGAGAAGAGGAGAGAGAGAGACCTGGAGAGAGAGAGAGAGAGAGAGAGAGAGAGAGAGAGAGAGAGAGAGAGAGACATCGGTGGTAGGGAGGCAGAAGCAGGCAGATTTCGGAGTTTAAAGTCAGCCTGGTCTACAGAGTAAGTTCCAGGTTTGCCAGGGCTCCACATAAAAATGTGTAGGGCACATTAGCATGTATAGGAAACGCTCTGAAAGACCAAATAATAATAGCAATACCTGAAAATACGTCACAGATAGATTACATGCAAATATGCACTATATGCAAATATGCCCCAAGATACGCTATATGTAAATATGTCACAAGATACACTGGATGCAAAGTGGGACTTGCATCAATAGTATTACTATTGTGACACTGGTACCATTCAGGTCGGAGAAATAAAAGTTGGTGGTTTTGCATGAGATAAGAATTGTTCTTGGTCTGCCCTGTGTGCCCACACATCACACATACGTGTCCAATGTGAAGACAGGCATATGGAGGCCAGAGGTTGACATCGCCGTCTTCTGTCACTTCCGACCTTGGTTTGCGAGACAGGGTCCCTCAATGAAACTGAAGCTCACCGATTGGCCAGGCTGGCTGTCCAGGGAACCCCAGAGAGCCTTCTATCTCCACTCCTGCGCCCAGGGCAGACACTACACACCCGGCTTTTTATATCAGTGCTAGAGATGGAAACTTAGGTTCCTGTGCTTACAGGGGTCTCATTCTAGGACTTTAGGGCGTTTCCAATTGTCTTCTGGTTTGGGGGTATGCTCTCCACAAAAAGATACTCAATCAATGGTTTTTAAAGCAAGTTTACGCCCAGCCATCTTGGGATACTTCCCTGACCCGCAGCTGAGCGCTGACTATTTTTACAGACAGTACTTTGATACTTTATATCAGCTCCAAGGTAACCACATCCCTTCAAAACTACCTAAAATAATTACATAAAGAATCAAAAACCTATCGATTAAAAAAATCAGCAGAACACAAAAGACAACTCGGAAAGAGAAACAGGAGATTAACAGGGGGGAAAAAATGAAATGTGGACGCCCTTCTCAGACAATTACTTCCAACCTAGACGGCTTGAACTCCCCCAGTCCAAAGGCATAAAGGGCCAAAGAAATAAGTCCCAACTGTGTGCTGTCCAGAAAAACACTGATTCTGAACCAAGGGCATCCTCATCTATTAGAGCAGGTCAGTTCCACTCAAATGGTCCTCAAAGAGGACATGCTTGATCAGGCTCCCAGCATGACCTGCTATGAACCAGCTCCCTTACGACCTTACCCGCTGCTCAGGAAGCTGCTTCGGTGATGCCACAGCACCTGTGTCCATGCCAGTTTGCAGTCACCGAGTGTCGGAAAGCCACCAGCTCTCCCTGTGGCCTGCTGGGAAGCAAGAAAGGTCAGAGGCTTCGGTGTGATGTGTCACCGTGTCTATACTATAATGCATACAGTTTAGACAGCAGCTCTCAGAAAACAAAGGTCCCTTGTATAGATTGAGATTATATTATACCATGAATATAGAGTAGCCTTAAGTTTTCGAACTTTTAAATCCTGACTGAGGGCGCTGAGTGGTCAGTGGTGAAGGGCTCTTAGTGGTCTTGCAGGGGACCCAAGTTCAGTTCCCAGCATCCACATGTCATCTCACAACCATCACTCAAGGTGTAGGGGGATCCCATGTGCTCTTCTGGATTCCATACACACACACACACACAAACACACATGAAAGAGAAAGAGAGAGAGAGAGAGAGAGAGAGAGAGAGAGAGAGGGAGGGGGAGAGGAGGAGACAGAGACAGAGAGAGAGAGAGAGAGAGAGAGAGAGAGAGAAAATCAAATCTTGACTGTGACCATGAATAATCCAAGGGACTGGAGATATTATATATTTAATATATAGATTATATTTAATCAATTATATACTAAATGATTATATTTAAGTAGATTATAATCACAGATTTAAAAACCGTACTTGTCTTATCTACATTTTATATTTTATCTTTTAATCAAATGTCAACTAAGTATAACTTTCGATCTATACCCATTGAACCCTGCGTGATGAGAGAGATTTTTTCAAAATTATAATTATTCTTCATCTTCCTTCCTGCTAAAGAAAATTAAAGTTTTGCGTTGCTTCTACGTAAAAAACAACTTTTAAATGCAACATACCCTCATCGCCCTTCCTGAAGAGCGCTGCTGCTGGCAGTTCCCTCCCCTCTCTCCTCACAAGTTGCATGCACAACTAGTAGTCTTCACACTGCTTACCACCCTGACGCAGCACCCGAAGCTGACTCGACTGTCATATTGAACATGGGACGACATACAAGTGAGTGTATGACACAGACCCTTGTATTTCGGTGATTTAAAATATGAAGATCAGGAAACCAAAGGCTACCCGTAAGAGAACCTAAAACCAGAGGCAAGGCAAAAACAAAACGGCTTTCTTAAGACCAATGGCATTTGTTGTCTGGGGAGCTGTTTATTCTACGAGTGCCTTCTGGTCTGGTCCGCTCAGTCTCCTGCCTTTGCCCTTTTTCTGTACACCACATAATCACAGCCATCTCTAGTGAGGGAACACATACTATTTGTGCTAAGAGAAAATAGGTGCCTTGGGTCTCCGGTCACAAGTTTCCTATTTAGAAGGTTTGAGTTCATCTTTTGTTTCCTTAAGATTCTCGTTGCCACTCACCATACCAAGTTTAGGATTATAAAAGTGGGGGCATTTTCTACCTTCGGAACGTAGTCTCTGTTTGCCTTTTGATGGCAAAACTAGACACGGTTACATGTGTTTCTACGTCAAGACAAGTTGGCATATGGAAACAGACTTCTCAAAAGGCAGAAATGTTGTGTGCCCAGAGCCCTTACTAGTGGCTCCCAACCTGTTGGTTCTGGTATTTACATTATGATTCATGACTGTAGCAAAATACAGTTATGAAGTAGCAACGAAATAATTTTATGGTAGGGAGCGGTCTCCACAATCTAAGGGCATTAAAGGGTTGCAGTGTTAGGAAGGCTGAGAACCACTGCTTTGAAGTTAAGAGATAGTGTACACTGAGCCCTGGCTTCAGTCTGCCGTGCAACAAACAAACAAATAAACAAAATGTGCAAAAAATAAATAAAAATGCCAGTCACTCTAACTCAAAAGACATGTATATGTTAGGACCATAGGCTCAGAAGAGAAATGGGCAGGCTATAAAACAGAAAGCAATAAGAAACACTTCAACCTAAAGTCTTCAGTGTCTGTAGTAGACACATTTTAGCATGGCCAAGGCCCTGTTTTTTTGTTTTTTTGTTTTTTCCAGAGCTGGGGACTGAACCCAGGGCCTTGCACTTGCTAGGCAAGCGCTCTACCACTGAGCTAAATCCCCAACCCCCAGTAGACACGTTTTAAATACTTCCACCGTGTTTTAGCTATGTTCACTACCGACACTTCATCCCAGCACGCAGAAGTTAGAGGCGGATGGATATCTGAATGTGAGGCCGGTCTGCGTCTACGGAGCGAGTCCCAGGACAGCCAGGGCTACATAGAAAAACCCTGTCTCAAAAAGGCAAACAGACGAGCAGAAATTCAGGAATGGGTTTATATCATGTGAAAGAGACGCGTAAGATTGAAGACGTATCTCTGAGGTTCAGAGCACAGACTGCTCTTGCGAGAATTCACTTCCCAGCACCCACCTAAGGCAACTCTCAGTGCTCCCAACTCCAGCTCTGGGGCTCTCTCGCCCTCTTCTGGCCTCCTTTGGGCACTGCACACATGTGGACTGTGCATGCACATTCATATACACACAAATAAAAAACTGGGGTCCTTAAAGTGGTTTTTTTTTTTTTTTAAAGAAGTGTATAAAGTAATTTAAAATTGGTGGCATCAGGAACATTCATGTTCTCAGATGAGGCAAAAATGTCAGAATGGTAAGAGAGGTTGAGCACGGAGGCTTGCTGGGAGTCAGACATTGTCTATTTCCGCACCGTTCACCTTTTGTTCTTCCGGAGTAGATTAGATGCCTGCGGACCATCGAGAGCTGAGGAATTTTTAACTCTGCGAGTTTGATAGCTCATACGCCAAGACTGTCCCATTCCAAATGGTCTGTGTTGTGATGGGGGTGTGAGGCGACAAGACACTCTCGCCAATGCGTTACTTAGAATCACGGAGCTAAGGGAAAAGAAAACACGCTGAGGGGTTGGGGATTTAGCTCAGTGGTAGAGTGCTTGCCTAGCAAGCGCAAGGCCCTGGGTTCGGTTCCCAGCTCTGAAAAAAAGAAAAGGAAAAAAAAAAAAAAAGAAAAAGAAAACACGCTGAGCTAGAACTAAGACTTTTGGGGCATTGAATAACCACAAAACTGGGTAACGTTTATTTTTTAGGTACTATTTAGCTTAAGGCACCTAAAGTGTAAGTCACAGAAAACATTTGTGGACGTGTGATCACGTCTATTCATGCTTCTGAATACTCTTTGTTTATGATTCCATTGAATGCTAACAACGTTTGTTTTTTTTTTTTTTTTTTTTTTTTTTTCGAGCTGGGGACCGAACCAGGGCCTTGCGCTATAGGCAAGCACTCTACCACTGAGCTAAATCCCAACCCCAACGTTTGTTTTTTTAAACGGGGTCTCCCTGTGCAGGCCAGCTCACACTCAAGGTCACAAAGCTTTGGCTTCAACCTCGCGAATGCCGAGATGAGAGAGGGTCATGGGGTCACAGACCACTACCCGTGCCTTAGCCAACCATCTTCTAAAGAATTTTATCTTGACCCCCCTGAGAAGAGAAATCTGGAACCAAAAGACAGAAAATATTGTAACTGAGGACACGCAGCTACCAACTATCAAAGCTGAACTATCATGGCGTTGGTTTTGACTTTGAACATTTTTTAAAACCCAACCTATGGGTACTTTAAAGCTTAGCTATGTCTTTCGTTTCATTCTTTTTTTTTTTTTTTCCTGGAACTTGAACGTACCCTGCCCTACCAGTTTCCCCGTTGATCATTTCTGTACAGACACTTCTAGAATCACCTTTCGCATGGTTTGAGAGGTTGGCTTTTCTAAAGCAAGATACCACAGTAGCTATTTTGAGCGCTTATTTGACAAGAATTTTGTTTTCCCATACAGTAGTTTTTTGAGCAGACCGTGAGACTCTCAAAACAGAATAAAGCTAAGTTTCGGTCAAACTCATGAGGCTGGAAGTCACAGGCACCAGAGAACGGTTTTGCTTTTCCTCCTCGTGAACCTCCAAAACATCTGAAAAGACTTAACCTTTTCCCAAAAAATGTTCACCTCTGGGCTGAAACCAAGTAGGAAGAACTTGGGCTCCAAAGGAAGCCTTCTTTAAAAAATCAACTCCTGAGTGAATTACAGGAAGCGAACTGCCTGGAATCTGGTCGCACACGAAGCTGTGTTTTCTGCCCACATGTGCTCGGCTAGTCACTTCCTGCTTGGTCAGCACCAATCATTATTATTCTGTGAAATAAATATTTGCTTCTCAGAGCTCTACCTTCCAAGACCACCGTGGAATCTTTAATGGACTTCATCTCATAAATCAAAGAGGAACATAGGCTGCTTTTTGTTTGGGCTCATGATTTAGACGGTGGTAGGAAACGGTGGTCGAGTTTCCCATCTGCCAACCTAGTCCCATTTTGGGGAGACCTTAATTATATCTTCCAAAGAAAATAACTAAGACCCTCTCAATAATACAGGCCATGCTTCCTTTGCTTTAAGTCAAGTTATGAATAGATTTTGGCTGGGGAAAGAGAAGGAACAGAGACATAGTACTCAATGATGGGAAAGTGTCACTAGATATAACAACATTGCACTGTGTAAGGGGGTATCTTTGGGGCTGAGAGATGGCTCGTCCGTTTACAGCATGAAGGACTCCTCAAGGGGATCCAAGTTCAATTCCCATCATCTATGTTGAATGACTCACAATCATCTGTAACTCCAGCTCCAGGAGAATATGACGTCCTCTTTTGGTTACCAGAGGCACCTACTTTCTCTCTCTCTCTCTCTCTCTCTCTCTCTCTCTCTCTCTCCCTCTCCCTCTCCCTCTCCCTCTCACACACACACACACACACCCACACACTCACTCAAACTCTCAAATAGTTTTCCCTGTCTCTGTCTATCTTTGTCTCTCTGTTTCTGTCTCTCTCTCTGTCTTTCTCTGTGTCTCTCTGTCTCTTTACATTTCTTTCTCTCTCTCTGTCTCTGTCTCTCTGTCTCTCTCTCTGTCTCTCTCTTACACACACACACACACACGAATAGTTTTCTATCTTTTTCTCTCTGTTTCTGTCTCTCCCGTGTCTCTCTCTGTCTCTGTCTCTCTATGTTCTCTCTCTCTCTCTCTCTCTCTCTCTCTCTCTCTCTCTCTCACACACACACACACACACACACACACACACACACACCAAACACACAAACAAAAATATAGAAGGAATTTGAGCTGAAAAACTTTAAGTATCTGTTGAATTAAATGAAAATAGGAGATCCCCAGAAGGATTAGGAGAGGGCACAGAACCCTCTCCCTGTCCCTCAAGTCCTATCCCTACGAATATCTATGCCTGTCCATCATGAGGCAGGGGACAATCTGGGCCAGATTTCTACATCCTGGATGCTAGACGCTGAGACACAACAGACTCAACTGGAAAAGCCAAGATACAAGAGCACATCTGTAGCAATGCCCAGCTCTTGGTTCAATGGATCACCCAGGAGTCAAAATTCCAGAGTAGCAGCCTTGCCGTTACAGAATGGCGGCCGCGCAGTTAGTTACAGAATAGTGTGGTGCAGTTACAGAATGGCGGCTGTGCAGAGAGTACCATGGGTGCAGTCGCATGTCCCATGGAATGAAGCCGGGTATCCCCAGGTCTCAGCTTGGCCCTTCTAGTTTGGTTGTGACTCACCTTTTTCCCCCTAAGACGACTTGAGTGGATTACATTTTTTTAATAAGTTCCAGCATCCTTTCTGCACTCACATTGCCGTTTCAACCCCACAAACAGTAACATTCTCAAATCTGGTATAAGACCAGGCTGGAGGGATGACTCAGCAGTTCAGAGCACTTGCTGCTCTCTCTTTCAGAAAGTCTTCCTGAGTCCAGTTCGCAGAAGACACTCACCCTGTTCTCAAGAGCTATAGTACAGTTCCAGCTCCAGAAGAGGCAACACCCACTTCTGGCTTGTGTATGTGCCCGCACACGAAAATGGCACACATATCACACACATACACACACACACACACACACACACACACACACACACACACACAAAATACAGACATATACACACACATACACACAACACACACAGGGCACACACACAAAAGGCACATACCCACACAGACATACACAAATAAAAAAAATAAAATAAAGATCTACTCTAATATTTCAGAGTAACATCAAAGCGACTCACCCCTAAGCCAGAGCATTCCCAGGCTGGGTTCAAAATGAAATCCACCCCAACTCGTGCAGTGGTTGGCCTAAGGACGCTTGTATCCTAATGCTAATTTGGGGCCCCCAAGACTGGTGTCCTGGAGATGAGAGAGTCCACATGTAAGATGCTGAGTGAACCTGTCCCCCAAGGTATTTCTAATTGGTGAGTAAAGACGCTGACAGCCGGTAGCTGGGCGGAAGAGACAGAGGTGGGGTTGAGGTTTCTTGGGCTTAGGCTCAGAGGAGGAACTCGAGGGGAGGAAGAGTAGAGGAAGAAGAGGGAGAGGCAGCCAGGGATTAGGTGAGCCATAAGAACGTGGCCCTGAGGTCTGGCAGACTGGAGTTAAGAGCAGCCTGGATGAAATAGAGTAAGTAATAACTCGGGGTTATCATAGGAGAGTAGATTCTAACAGCGTGGAGGGTAAATATCTGCCCAGATCTTGTGTTGTTTAAGGCTTATTGTAAATATAAAGTCCTTAAGTGTGTCTTTCATTCGGGAACTAATTGGTTAAAGGCAGGGTAGAAACCCCAGGCCAGGGGGTTGGGGACTTAGCTCAGTGGTAGAGGGTCCCCAGCTCCGGAAAAAAAGAAAAGAAAAGAAAAAAAAAAAAAGAAAGAAAGAAACCCCAGGCCAGAATGTAAATAATTTCTACACAAACTCTGGTCTTCCCAGCCATGAGTCAACATTATCTATTTCCACGCTGTGTGACCAAAGTTGGGTCTATGTTTCCTTTGAGAAGTCGTGTCCCAAATAGTAGTTGAGTATCAATGCTCGTCTTACTGGCCATGGATCTGCGGCCCACTCGGTTTACTTAGAAAACAGTCAAGGAAACGCCGTAGGAATGGAAGTCGCTAAGCAAAACAGTCCGTGAACTAAGAAAGCTCTCTTGCATTTTCAATATCTGTTTTAAGAAAGAACAGTATTTAGTGGAAATTCTGGCTAACTCCGGAGCACAGGTCTGGGTGTTTTCCAAGGCTTTAGAGATTGTGGGGAGAGCAGAGCTTCTCTACTAGGCTTCATTATTAACAACATCAGGATTTCGCACTATTCACAAACAAAAACCAGTCTAGACAAACAGTACCTCAACCGACCGACCCCCACCCAATGCCTTCCAAGAGGCTCTGTCTTGCTCATCTTGTGTCTCCAGTGCTCAAACTTTCAAACCCAGCGCGGGTTACATTTAGAAACAGTAAAAACAAGAGAAAAAACACAACCCCCCCTTAAAGCTTTGTGATGGTTTGTATAGTCTCAACCCAATGAGTGGCACTCTTAGGGGGTGTGGCCCTGTTGGAGTGGGCGTGGCCCTGTGGGGTGGGCGTGGCCTTGTTGGAGGCAGTGTATTACTGTGGATTTGGGCTTTAAGACCCTCCTCCTGGCTGCCTGGAAGTCAATATTCTGCTAGCAGCCTTCAGATGGAGATGTAGAACTCAGCTCCTCCTGCACCATGCCTGCCTGGATGCTGCCATGTTCCCACCTTGATGATAATGGACTGAACCTCTGAACCTGTAGGCCGGCCCCAATTAAATGCTGTCATTTATAAGAATTGCCTTGGCCATGGTGTCTGTTCACAGCAGTAAAACCGTAAGACAAGCTTCCTTTCTGTGGAGGTTGCTATCATTTTGTTTTCAGTCAGGGTTTCAATTTGTTTTCCAGGCTGAACCCCTCCTCACTCCACAGCTTGTGATAGCCTCTATAAGCCCATGATAGCCTCAATCCTGCAGCCATCCTTCTGAGCGCTGGGATCACAAGCAGGTGCCACCACACCCATGATCAAAGGCCCTTTCTTCTGCAGAGCTGGACCCCGAGGGAGGATTTGAGGTGTCTCAGACCGTGTTAGAATCTGAAACTCCGGAGCTGTACTGCTCCAGGCATCATCTCTGTGAGAAAGAAAGGCTTGGGACAAAAGCTGAGAATGCGTCCACTTCCTCAGGCCTAGCAGGGTCAGCCGATTACATGGGAGGTTCAGGAAGTGTGCACACAGACGACCATGAAGAATATACTTTTGAAACCAGGGAGCAGGGCTGGAGAAACGGCAGCTCACCAGTTAGGAGTGCTGGCTGCTCTTCCAGAGGACCTGAGTTCAGTCCCCGGCACCCACAATAGGTGGCTCAGAAGCACCTGTAACTCCAGCTCCAAGAGATCCAAAAAGCCCTCTCCTGGACTCTGAAGACCTTGCACTTACATGGTGTACCCTCACCAATACACCTAAGTAAAAATAAATCTTAAAACTAGAGGGAAAACCCTGCATAGCCTATAGGACCCGCATTAAGTGAGCATGAGCTAATAATATTTATGGCATTCTCAGCATAAATTAATATACATTAATTATTAACATATTAATAAGTATATTGTATTATTATTAAGTATTAATTATTGCATAGTTGTGATTTTATAGTTATCATACAATTATTATTTGTTATATCATTAATAAATTGGTGGTTATTATTGTATAATTATTGGTTCGTTAATAATTATATGCATTAATGCATCATACCAAACCTGTGAGGGATGACCACATTACATGGAGGTTGCCAGTATGACACAGCTACCAGAGTCGCAGAGAGGCACCTGGAGAGAGAGCTCACAAATCTGCTTAGCTACGTTCTGTTTTGACCTAATGCAATGGGGCTATCATTTGATGGGGAAAGAGGAAATGGTCGGTAGGGGAATCACATCACAACAATATGTAGGAAGGAATGTGGAAAACGACAGAGGACACCTTGGAGCCCTTTTGTTCAGAACACTGTAGATGTGGGAATGCCAATTCCCTGCCCCTTAGACAAAGGTGAGTAGACACCCTGTCCCCAAATTCTCCAGTTTTC
This sequence comes from Rattus rattus, assembly GCF_011064425.1. NCBI lineage: Eukaryota > Metazoa > Chordata > Mammalia > Rodentia > Muridae > Rattus > Rattus rattus. The sequence continues at coordinate 15,678,699 of NC_046171.1, read as the reverse complement.
TCACCGGTAGTGTGGCGATCATCGTACGTATCTCTTTAGAGCTTTGTAAAACATAGGCAGATCCCTAACGTATACCCTCCCACCACACACCTTATAAATGGTGTGTATGTCCTTCTGCGGGGGTTTCATTACATAATACATGTTGGCAGCCTAAACAAAGGGGACTTCATCGGAAGCCACCACGCAGAACAGTCAAAGAGTAGGTTCCCAGCGTTTACTTAAAAGTAGACAGAAAGGGGTTGGGGATTTAGCTCAGCGGTAGAGCGCTTGCCTAGGAAGCCAAGGCCCTGGTTCGGTCCCCAGCTCGAAAAAAGAACCAAAAAAAAAAAAAAAAAAAAGTAGACAGAAAGCAATATGGTCGCGAGGGCTTTTTAGACATTGGGAGCTACAGGGCTTGTGTAGGAATGACAGCAATAGGAAAGGAATGAATTTTCCAGAATTAAAAGAGAAAAGAAAGAAGAAAAAACAAATAAAAGACCTACAGCTATACTTTTGTTATATCCCACAATCCAAAGCTATGGGGCTCCAGCAGTGACCCTGAAGCTACCTGCAGGCTAAGACAACAAGGGACAACAGGTTAGACTTTGGTGGTTTAGCCAGATGGACATCTCCATACAACAAAACTCGACACAATGGGAAAGCGAGTTCGCACAAAAGTCTGCGTGACAGAGGCAACTTCTGCCGAGAAGCCATAAAACGAAGGATATTCTTATGCCACATAAACGTGAGGTAATTTTGAGATGGAAAAAGTATAAACCAACCATGTATGTATAATGTTTGTGTGTATGCATTTATTTCCAGATTTGCTTGTTTTTTATTTAATATCTATGGCGCTTGCGTGTCTGTGCACCATGTGCATGCAGTCCCCATGGAGGCCAGAAGAGGGCGTGAGATCTCCCAGTACTGGAGTTACAGATGGTTGAGAGCCACTATGTAGGTGCTGGGAACTGAATCCTGGTCCTTTAGAGGAGCAGCGGGTGAGCCAGTGAACCGCCTCTCCAGGACCCAAATTCTGTATTTTAAAGGGAGACTCCTGGAAAACCAACAGCAAACAGTGCATGGGAGCTGAGGTAGGAGGAGTGTGGCTTTGATTCCGATTAAGAGACGGAAGTATGTAGGACCCATCGCGGGCAGGATATTGGCTTCCGGTGTTTGAAGACTGAGCGCCCAAACTCACTTTAAGACATTGACTTTTTTACTTTAAAACTGAAACTTGTCATTTAGACCAAGCTGGCCTCCAATTTACAAAGACCCATCTTCCTCTGCTTCCTGAACGAGCGAGCCAGGTCCCACTCATGCAGATGGCACAAGGCATTGTAAACTTCGGAGTGCTTGGGATAGGACTGACCTTCCCCCAAATATCCCATTTACGTCATTTCACGAAACACCTATTTTTCGAGTCTGTGTTTTAAAACCTGTGATACAATTTTGAAAGCAAAATATGGTACGAGTTTGATGTGACTTGGCACGTTATAACTCTATACAAACACATCTAAATCAGTGAGAAGTGTTTCCACCACGTCTAGCTGTTCCCTTATGGCCTGTCAAATCTCTCTGGGGGATACCACTCTTCATATTTAAATTGTCCGAAATTAATTTTGCCTTTATGATTCTGTATCAATGTATAAATGTATCAGTTCTCTTGAGCCTGTCTTTGGCAAAACATAATCTTTTTGAGATTCATTCACCCATACTGCTGTAAGTAGAAGCTATTTTTCTTTTTTAATGTGAAATAATATTCCATTAATAAATATATGTCACTGAGCCAGGTATAGTGGCACTCACCTTTAATCCCAGCACTGGGGAGGCAGAGTCAGGTGGATTTCTGAGTTCCAGGACGACCAGGGCTACACCGAGAAACCGGGTCTCAACAAAACCAAAATTAATTAATTAATTAATTAATTAAAATTTGGAAATTAATTAATTAAATGTCTCATCAAACAAAAAGAAGTGTACAACTTGGAAATGTCTTTAGAAACAGCAGAGGAGGGTTGAGGATATAGCTCAGTGGTAGAGCACTTGCCTAGCAAGAGCAAAGTCTTGGGTTCGGTCCTCGGCTCAGGGAAAAAGAAAAAAGAAAAAGAAATGACATGGGAGGATGCCCTCTGACTTCCGCATACACACACAGTACGATCATTTTTAATTATTAATTAAATACAAACTGAGGCTTAGGGCAAGTAAATGATGAGCTAGGGTTGTGGGTTGATTTAAAAATAGAACAAGACAGACTTCTTCCCCAACTGCTTCCCCAGGTTCCCCTGGGGAGTTGCAAACATTGGCCAGCCTTCCCTGTTTCCCAAGCCTGAACTTCAAAGGCCACAGGAGATTGCTGGCATTTCCTGGTCTCTGACTCCCCTGTGCCCCCTGGTATGATGGAGCTCGAGCCGCCACAGCTTCTGCTGGGAGTGGTACACCAGGTAAGGGCGGAGGCTGGGACACGGCCGAGCTCAGATTTGGGAAAGAGGACACGGAGAATCTAGAAGCTAGAAAGCTCTGGAGAAGGGAGTCCACCTAGAGAGGAGGCAGAAAGACGGCAGTTAGTTACAAGGGAAGAGACAAAACTGTGGCAAAAGAAAGGGGACAAAAAGCCCAAGAATCAGCAAGCCCGCTAAAGCATCAGCCATCTTGCCAAAGAGTCAGCCATCTTGCTAAGTCCTACAAGAAGCAGCCAATCAATTACCAGCTGGCCAGTTAATGAAACCTGTCATACCCTCTCTGGAAAATGACACAGACACACTAACCGTCTCAGATTGTCCTGTTTCAGGTATACATTTATGAATTATAGAAAGAAACCAAGGTAATAGAGTATAGCTATATGCAAAATTGTTTACTGTAAAAAAAATTTGTAATATAATCCTATCGATCAGGTTTAGCAAACTTACCTTCAGGCCCCGTTTTCTCTGTCACAGCTCTGAGCCCTGGCATGTCCCCTGGAATAATGCATGAACAAATAGGTAGGTTTTGATAAGTTATTAATAAAAAGCCAAGCACAGACCAGATTTGGCCAGCTTGCTGTTGTCGTTCTTGTGACATGTGTGTGCGTGTGTGTGTGTGTGTGTGTGTGTGTGTGTGTGTGTGTGTGTACCCTCACATGTGATAAAGGATGACCTTGGATATCTGTCCTCACCTCCCTAATGCTTGAGGCAGGTCCCTCTGTGTTCAGCTCATCCTCTAAGCTAACTGACCTGTGGGCTTCTGAGAGTCTCCTGTCTTGGCCTCCAATTCCCTCTAACAGGGCTAGGATTATAGACAATTTCTCTGCACGCCCCACCTTCGTGTGCCTAGAACTTGGGCAGCGAGTGTGTCTGCCCACTGAGCTGTCTCCCCGACTCCTTGTTTGTGTGTTTGTGGCACCTGATCTCAAGCTTGAGTGCCCCAGAGAAACACAAGATCAGATGGCTCATCATCGGCTGAAATGCCTATAGAAATGATAACAATGACTGTAATTTATGAAGTTCTTCCCATGTTCATCACTCTGCCAGTCCTAAGAGGAGGATATTAGTGTGCCTTCCATTGTTTTTAATAAATAAATATATGTATACAGACTAAAATAATATCCTGGAAACTGGGGGTGGGAGGGAAAGCCTGACTTCATTGCATTTGAAGAACTTTCTGTTCAGTTCCATATGTATATATACATATATATGCATATTTACACATATACACACATATGCACATATACATACACACATATACACATATACACACAGACATATACATATATATACATATATACCTATACACATATAATTACACATATATACACACATATATACATACATATATACCCGTATACACATGTATACACATATACACATACATATCTACATATATATACATATACACATATACTTACATACACAATTACATATATACACATATGCATGTATGCATATCTATAACTATATATTCACAAACATATACATATATACATATACATATATATACAATATAAACACATATACACATACATATATGCACATATACTCATATATATTTACACATGCACATATACATATATACATATGACATATACACATGTATACACATATACACAAAATATGTATATATGTTCAGTTCATATATAGATGAGTTTAAATGGAGTTATCCTATATGGGTCCCAGATGTCATAGAACAGCAAATAGAAAGAATCTCAGTGCCAAGAGTAGGCTGCTTCCCTTTGTGATTAATGGGGCCCCATTGACTCCCAAAATAATACAGGCTGTTGTCATTGACCTTGGCTACCCTCTAGAATTTGATGGTTAGACACTATTCTTGAAGACATCATGTACTTCAGTCACAAAATATGGAGAAATGGTGCTGATCTGGAAGTTCTGTCCCTCCTGGCTAGCTTTCACGGTGCCAGCAGGTATATGCATGCTCCTGGGGGGGTGCCAGCAGGTATATGTATGTTCCTGGGGGTACTAGCAGGTATATGCATGCTCCTGGGGGTGCCAGCAGGTATATGCATGCTCCTGGGGGTGCCAGCAGGTATATGCATGCTCCTGGGGGTGCCAGCAGGTATATGCATGCTCCTGGGGGTACTAGCAGGTATATGCATGCTCCTGAGGGAGGAAATTCATTAATAATTTTTCTCAGCTACAAACCCTGCAAGCTACAATAACATCCATCCTAGTGAGGTCTGCTCACTGCCACCATGGTACTGCAAATGTTTGGGGTGTAAAACACTATATATTAAGGTCGGCTACAAAAGATGGAACTCGGTTCTTTTAACTGGCTCCAGGGCCCATAGCTGGGACCAGTTAAAAGTATTGGGTTTCCATATGGCTTTTGCAAAGGTTCCTTAGTGTTGGTTATCCCTCAGCTAGCCCTCCCCATCCTGCCTTCCTGTCTCCCACCTCCCTACCTTCATTACTCCACTATCTCTGTCACACCACCTGTCTTCTACTCTCTGCCCTCCCCATGGCCCTTTCCTCATGCATGCATTGTGTGAAGACTAAACACTAGCACCCACGTGCCCACCCACATCCCACCTTCCTTCCAAAGGTCACTATGGGAAACATGCCCCACTAAAAATGCTGTCCCCTTGGGGGCCAGTGCAAGAGCATGCCAAGCCAGTATTCCTAACTTTCCCTAGGAAAGAACTTACAATGATTAAGGTATTATGGTATTACGCTGCACTCCAAATGCTTGTCTTTATGCCTGTGAATTAGCCCATCTCTCATGAGAGAAGCTTCGTTTTTTTGCAGTGGATGGTGATCAATAGAGACTCATAACTGTCCATCTGCAGAGAATATAGTCGTAGGGTGAGTGCTTGGCCTTAAACGGGACATCTGTATCATGACCCTCCCTGAACGGCTCAGGGATGATCATGGAGCAGAAGACAGGAAGATCATAAGAGCCAGAGGTGGTAGAGAACAGCCAGGAGATAGCGTTTTCTGGACATGACTGGAATGCTGCTCACATGAACTTAAAGCAGATATGACTACATCAAAGCCAGTCAAAATCCAAGCACGGATGGGGAGGGACTCATGAAGCCCCACCCCTAACTGAGGACTTATAGAAAATTGATGGCTTCTGTTGGGAGAGGGAGAATCAGGTGTTTTCAGATGTGACCCCTGATGAGCTGCCCATGTTCCAGCAGATGGTCCCTTAACCATGTACACGCCAGCAACACTACGTGGAGTCTATGGGTTTAAAGGGACACATGAAACTGGGAGAAAAAGTAGGTAAGGAGGTGGGGGTGAATTGGGGGAGAGAGAGTAGGGTGGGTTTGATAACCACACATTGTATTCTCATATGAAGTTCTCAAACAAACAATAAAGTGTTTCAGAAAACACGTAATCAAGAGAGAGTATAACGGCTGGATTGTAGAGAACAGTACTGGAAAATGTATCTTCGCATGAGATGTGCTTAAATGGCCAGTCCACATTTAGTAGCAACCTGAAGGGAACGAAAAGGGGAGAGCCAAGAATGAAAGCTGGGGAGCTCAAAACTGAAGAAAATTTTCAAAAAAACTTTGCAAAAAAGATCAACAGTATCAACCCACCAAGATTCAACAGCTTCTAAGAAAGGTGCATCAAACGACAAAGTGTCTTAGGTTGGTTTCTATTTGTAGTGATAAAACACCATGACCAAAAGCAATGGTGTGTGTGTGTGTGTGTGTGTGTGTGTGTGTGTGTGTGTGTGTGTGTTTCTTACAACTCTCAGGTCATACTCTATCACTGAGGACATCAGGGCAGGAACCGAGGTCATGGGGGTTGGGGATGGGGGAGTGTCCTGCTTACTAACTTGCTCTCCATGACTTTGCTCGGGCTGCTTTCTTAGCCCAGAACTACCCAGCCCAAGCCGATACCATACACAGTGGGCTGGGCCCTCCCATGACAATCACTAATCAAGAAAATGCCCAACAGACATTCAGATGGGCCAATTTTATGGAGGCTGAGATGAGACTTTTCATGATGTAACTGTTTAATTTTTTAGGGTCACCCATGTGCCTGCAAGCCCCTCACCTTTGCACCTATAAATAAACCCAATAAACTCGCTGATTCCCAAACTAATCTTGGTCAGACTCCGTCCTTTACTCTGTCATCATTGCCTTATCTGAGGTGAGGAGACATTTGAGTACTGGTCCACATCTCTCCAAGAGTCACCCAACACTGGATGCCATATACTTTCTTCACGAAAATTACTACAAGATAGTGCACTGGCTAATTTGCTAAATTTCACCTCCATACCATATGTATATAATTCAAAACATTGTGTTGCCTGGGATGAAAAGATACAATGTTATTTGTCGACAAAACAGAAAACTGTTTCAAAAAAAGAATATGTGAAGTAACATGTTTATTTATTGCAATAAGGCCCTCAGAGTATTTTTGTATGGGGTTTAAATGTGTGCAAAACAATTCCGGCCAACTTCAGGGCTGGAGAGACAGCTCAGTGGTTAAGGCACTTGCTGCTCTTCCAGAGAACAAGAGATCTGTTCCCAGCACCCCATCTTGGGCAGCTCACAGCCTCTGGAACTCTCTCTCCAAGGGATCCCAAGAACCTGCACTCATGTGGCCCATACACATACATAAAATTAAAATAAATCCTTTAAATTATTCTTGGCGGGGAGGGCAGTGATTGGGGATGTAAAGTGAATAGATTAATTAATTAATGGAAAAAATAAATAAGAAGTAAATTGTTCTTGTTGCCTTTAATTTCCCATTAATTTGCTGCAAACCGAGAGAACAATGGGAATTGAAGACCAAACGCTCCATGCCCACAATCTCCATTCTAACAAGGCAGGGGGCTAGACACATATTCCTGCCTTTAAAACTCAGCCCAGAGGAATTCGAGTCCTCAGCTATGAGGAAATATCTTCTGGGGTCCTGGTGGGTTAATATTGGGCGTTCCCATGCAGGCTAGGAGATAACACTGTTTGCTCTGATAACAACTTGGCCTCTCTCCCTTTGCTCAATCTGAACTTGTCGAGCAGAGTCATGACATCTTGCATTCTTCCTTTTTCTCCCTCTCGCCCTGGCCCCTGTTGGGGATAGAGCCAGATTTCTGTTTGCCCCATACGCTGATGGCTGTGATCCAGGATTCACATCCCTACTGCGTTCAATAAAATCTTGACACAGGAAGAGTTCTCATTTGGAAGATATAGATTTTGTAACGTGGATAAGCTACAGAGCGAGAGTGTGTTAACTGTTCCAACCCCAGTGTTCACCTACGTGGCCTTGCTGTCTCCTGTTAATCCAGCTGGTGTAAGGGTCATACCTCAAGTGGGAAGGTAGCAGCTGGATAGAAGGAAGGAGGGAGAAAGTGGGGGCTGGGGAAACCCAGGCTGGGTGACCAGGTACTCACAGGAATACACCAGCTTTATTTGACAAAATGACAGAAACTATGCCCAAGATTGCCTGCGATCTGTGGGTTAATATTCAGAAAGAGATGCTGGCAGATGGAAATTTACTCCTGGCTAAACCTTCCTTCTGCGAGTTTGGTGAGCTTTAAGACTGGGATGTATCAGGTTCTCGGTAAATACCACATAAATTAATGATGAATGAATATATAGCCTTTCCTATTTCTCTGTGTGTGTCTGTATCAATGTGTATGTCTGTGTGTGTCTATGTGTGTATATCTGTGTCAGTGTGTCTGTATCCATGTGTGTATCTCTGTGTGTGTGTGTGTATATCTGTGTCTGTGTGTGTTTCTGTGTCTGTGTGTGTATCTGTCTCTCTGTGTATGTGTCTATGTCTGTGTGTGTGTATCTGTGTCTGTGTGTGTGTGTGTGTATACCTTTGTGTGTGTCTGTGTGAGTATCTGAGTGTGTGTCTTTGTGTGTGTCTATGTGTGTATCTGTGTGTGTGTCTGTGTGTGTATCTGTGTCTCTGTGTCTGTATCTGTGTATTATATATATATATATGTGTGTGTGTGTGTGTGTGTGTTTCTGTGCCTGTGTGTATATCTGTGTCTCTGTGTATGTGTCTATGTCTGTGTGTGTGTGTGTGTATCTGTGTCTCTGTGTCTGTATCTGTGTCTGTGTGTGTATACCTGTGTGTGTGTCTGTGTGTGTATCTCTGTGTGTGTGTGTGTGTGTGTGTGTGTGTGTGTATCTGTGTATGTGTATCTATGTCTGTGTGTGTGTGTGTATCTGTGTCTGTGTGTGTGTGTGTGTTCATAATGTAGGAGTGTGAATGTTCAAGTGCATGAGTACAGGGCACACCTATCATATTGGAGACATTGGCTCTTATTATTCCCCTCAGCACATGCCAGGCTAGCCCACACATTCCACATATACCAGGCTAGCCCACAAATGTCCAGTGATTCTCCAGTCTGTGCCTCCCATCTCACCATAAACATGTTGGGATTATAGACACATTACTGCTTCCAGATTTATGTGTGTTCTGGGGATCCAAACACGGGTCTTCACACTAGCAAGGCAATCAGGTATCCTCTGAGCCCCCTCCTCTGCCCCCTTTCTCCTTGTGTCTGTACTGGTAAAACTCCCAGATGTTCAGTGAGCTCCTCAGAATCATGTGTAAAATCTTAAGTGGTGAAGGTTACAAGACGGGACATTTTTTAAAATATCATCCAATGTGGCCAGAGGCTCTGGAGTCTGGCTCAAGGTTTGTTTCCAGACTGCACCTCTGGGCCTGTAAATCACAGAAGGCAGACACTCATCTCTTGCTTTATGCAGTATTTCCAACACCCAACCCAGCATCAGATCCATACTAGATGCTCAAGCAACATTTAAACACTTGCCATCGCTCCATCTGGGGAACTGGGTCACTCTGCGTGAAACTGGAGGACGCTGGTGCCAAGGTTTCCCATGTCTCTGTGAGAGAGACCATCCACTCCCTATCCTCATTCCCAATCCCATTTCCCGGTTCCCAGCACAGGTGGGCAAGGCTCCAAGCCATCTCCCCACATCGTACCATCCTCCCTGCTAGCTCTTATTTTTATAAGGAAAACCACAGAAATGTAATCATAATGGAAAACAGTGAGTCGATCAATTACTCCATTGTCTGCATTGTAAAACGAATCCCAGAACGACCACAGACCTCCCGATCTCCAACCTCAGCAGCCAGAGATTCCCCTGAACTTTCAAGCTAGGTGGTTCCAGCCACTCTCCCCAGAGGATGACTCCCATCACAGTGACACTCTTTCTCTGTGACTTCTGGGCCAGTCCCCACAGGAGCCCTCAGCCTTCTTTCTCCATGTCTTCTGAGGGTGTCCCACAATGGTCCTCAGCCTGGAGCAGCAAAACTCACATATTCCATCATTCGCAAGACAGTGTGCTTGAAAAACTAAGTCCCCCACACAGAATGTAAACTCTTCCCCTCTTAGGATACTCCAACAGCCAGAGTTTGATCATAATCCCACAGGCGAGTGAAAGCAGAAACACAGAGTTTCTCTGCTGGTCCCAACAGGCCCTGGTTTAGCCACCCAAGAAGCTCATGTCTCACGTTTGAGAACTCTTTTTCCAAAGAGAGACGGCCATCAGAGGCTCATTCTGTGAGGCTAAGGTCTACAGGATCATGACAAGGTTGGGGTATGAAGAACTCCCCTTTGACCTCGAACAGACTGTGTGACCTGGAGAGAATCATTGTCATCACACATTTCGGGTTCTTCTGCTAAAGTGTAGATCTAAGGCTGGCAAGATGGCTCAGTAGGTAAAGGTGCTTGTGGTCGAGCCCAGCAACCTGAATTCAATCCCAGGACCAAATGGTAAAAGGAGATGACCAACTCCTACTAGTTGTCCTCTGACTTCTACATACGTGTGATGGCAGGTGCACTCACTAAATCAGTAGATAGATGATAGATAGATAGATAGATAGATAGATAGATAGATAGATAGACAGACAGACAGAGAGATAGGTAAGTAGGTAGACAGACAGAGAGACAGAGAGATAGGTAGATAGACAGGTAGGTAGGTAGGTAGGTAGATAGATAGATAGACAGACAGACAGAGAGATAGGTAGATAGGTAGATAGACAGGTAGATAGATAGATAGACAGACAGACAGAGAGACAGAGAGATAGGTAGATAGGTAGATAGACAGGTAGATAGATAGATAGACAGAGAGATAGGTAGATAGGTAGATAGAGAGACAGAGATAGGTAGATAGATAGATAGATAGATAGATAGATAGACAGAGAGATAGGTAGATAGAGAGAGATAGGTAGATAGGTAGATAGACAGGTAGATAGATAGATAGATAGATAGATAGATAGACAGAGAGACAGAGAGATAGGTAGATAGGTAGATAGGTAGGTAGGTAGGTAGATAGATAGGTAGATAGACAGGTAGGTAGGTAGATAGATAGATAGATAGATAGATAGATAGATAGATAGGTTGATAGATAGATAGATACATACATACATACATACAAACATAGATATGTAGATAGATACATACATAATAGATAGATACATAGATACATAGATAAATGTAATTTAACATACTTTACATATGAAATCTGAAAAACAAAGGATTGAGCCAGTGAGAAGACTTGGCAAATAAGGACACCTGATTCTATGTCTAAAAACCTAAGTTCAGTCCCCTGGACCAATACGATAGGAAAAGAGAACTGATACCTGCAAGCTGTCCCTGACCCCCACACAGCCATAGGGTCACATGAATCCAACCATGAGCTCATGCGATAGATAGATAGATAGAGATAGATAGATAGATAGATAGATAGATAGATATAGATAGATAAATAGAGATAGATAGATAAATAGATAGAGATAGATAGATAGATAGATAGATAGATAGATAGATAGATAGATAGATAGATAGATATAGAGATAGATAGATAGATAGATAGATAGATAGATAGATAGATAGATAGATAGATAGGTAGATCTGATCTGTACTTTGGAATAACTGCAAGATTCCTTTTCTAAACAAAACCCTGGCCCTTGGTTAGATGTCTGTCACACACGCCCTGACTTGTGCAGAATTTTAACCCCCAAAGCCATGATAATGATATAACTGGGGGGAACAAGCTTGGGGTGAGTGTCCTCTTCACCCTGAGTGACATAGGTCTCCTGTTTGCCCAGGCTAGCCTGAGAGCTTTGGCAAGTGATTAGATTCTTTTAATCATTAGATCGAATCCTGGTGGCTGCCTAAGGAAATGGAGAGATACCCCAGACATTGATGGCATGTGCTCTGGTGTTACCTGACAACCGAGTGTGGATGCCGGAATGGAGGATTCTCTCCATGAATTGATGAATTCACTTTATCATCTTTAAAGCAGTATATAATCGTTGGGGAATTTCTAAAAACAAATAAAACTTTAGAATGGAACCATCGCCCACAGTCTTATGACCTAGCAATGTTATCATTAGGATCTGCAGATTCCTTCTGGGTGACACGGATTGCGACATTAGCATCTGTATGAGGTATTACTCTTCCCACACGGTGACGGACAACCTGATGGAATTGTTGCAAAGAGGCTTCTGGGAAGACTCAGCCAGTGAAAGTGCTCGTCACAGGAGCCTGAGAACTAAAAGGTGAGCCCTGGAACCCATGTAAGGGTGAAAGGAGAGAACCAATCCCAGAGTTGTCCTCTGGTCTCCACATATAAGCTATGGTACTCATGCGCATGTGCAAGCGTGCGTGCGTGCGTGCGTGCGTGCGTGCGTGCGTCTCCTGCATGCACACACAATAATAATTCACAGAACAACTTAAGAGAGGACTGTCTTATTTTGTCTCGCAGTTCAGAGGAAACAATCTATTGAGACATCCCTTCCTCCTGAGGGACCAGCACACACGACAACGACGATGATGATGATGATGACGACGATGACATGGTATAGAATAGAGTTTATTCAGGGCATGGAGAGGAGAGTTAAGAGGGTAGTAGGGCAGAGAAAGGAGAGAGAGAGAGAGAGAGAGAGAGAGAGAGAGAGAGAGAGAGAGAGAGAGAGAGAGAGAGAGAGAGAGAGAGAGAAGAGGCCAGCTTTGAGCACATGAAGAGAAGGGGGGAGGGGAATTGGGAGAGAAAGGACAAGGTGGGAAGAGGTTAAGAGCCAGGCATCTGTGGGGGTGGAGCATACCTGGCTGTTGCCAGGTAACTGTGGGGGTGGAGCTTAAACAGAACACTAACAGAGTCTGTCTTGGTAAGGAAGGACAATGATGGTATGAATTTGGCCTGTGGTGGCAGGAGCTTGTGACATAACTCGTTCCTCGTACCTCAACGAGTCAGGAGAACAAGGCTAAGCTATATCCCTTAACAAGGTCTGCCCTCCGAAACCATTCCCTCTAGAATGGCCCCACCTCCTAAAGGACCGGCAACTTCCCTAAACAGTGGCAACAGCTGAGAACGTAGCATTCGGTCACGTGATTCCATGGGAGCAATTCACATTCAAACACCTAACATTCTGCCCCCGGCTCCCATAGACTCATGGGCACTACATGAAGACAAAATTCATCTCAAGGCAGTGGCCATGCCACCGTGTAGCTCACTGTGCAATACTCAAGTGCTCTCTGCCAAACAAATTGTTTTTTCAATTCAGATCGGAAAATGTCAGGACATAAGCAGAACACCATCAGGATTTTAGCCGGAACTTTATACAAATGGTCTCTAACCTGGCTCCCAAGAGAATCCTTAACCCTCTGCAAACCCACAAATGCGGCCTTTTAGCGATTCTGTACTCTCCAGACTGAGTCCCCACCAGAACGAACCACTAAGCTCGGCTTGCAGCATTCTGGGGTTCTCTGGCCCATAGCTCCAAAACCATCCAAATTCCTCCTCCAAAGGCCTCAGGACCACGGAGTTAAGCTTGTCAAGACAGGGGCCCTACTTACTGTACAAATTGTATATGTTAGCTATTTATCCCATTTCTGTGACAGGATCACCCTAAGCGATGAAGGATTTACAAACTTGACTCACAATTCAGAGAGAGCAGCCCATCACCGTGAAGAAGACATATGGCTGCTAAACTGGCTTGACCCGCAGCGACAGGATGGGAATTTATTTCTCATCACTTAGTAAATCAGGCAACTGAAAGCTCATTCCAGGGACAGGTTCCATGCCTTCAACTAGGCTAGCCCCGCCCCTGCCCCGCCCCCGCTCCGCCCCTGTGAGTCCACAACCATCTAGGTGTTGGGTTTTCAGACATGTGAAGGGGTGGGGCTTCTCGTTCAGACTGCATTATTCAAAGAGCCACTATATCATCATCCAGTGACTATCGCCCCTCAGTGTTTTTCTGGAACTTGCAACCTGTACGGCCAAACTGCCCTTAAGAAGGCTGAACATTAACTTGTTAGTAATTAACTCCTAATAGGCTACACTATCGAGCATTTGGGCAGGGAACGCCATCTAAGGCTGATTATGGGGGGAAGGAAATCACTGGAAGACGAAGCCGTGATTTAAATAATAAATGGCCAAGCCTACCGCTCCCATTAGTGGTTTTTTGTTAAAGATAGCCTTACCAGCTTTAACCATAGTGTATCGTATTTCTTTGAAATTTTTAGAAATTGTATCGTAAATTTGTGGAAGGAGCAAATCCCATTATCATAGCACTGCTCCAAATGTGTTCCAAAGCAGGAAGGTGCTGGGAGAGTCTCTCAAAAAGAATTCTGTGATCAGAGGAGATTAAAGAAAGCTATGTCCTAAATCCTTCCAGGCTCCCAGAGCGCAGTTAATGTATCTTTTTTTAACATTTAAATTACATTGTACTTATTTTGTATGGGGATGGGGAACAGTAATAAAGAACGTTTGGAGGTCAAAAGGCAGCATATTGGAGTTCTCCTCTTCCACCATGTTACTCTCAGGGATCAAATGTCTCGTGGCAAGCATGCGTACCCATGGAGACATCAGGTGGCAAGTGCCCATACTCACGTGTGGTTCCACATTTCGCTCTGCTACTGGGGTTTTGGAAACGGCAATGCTAGTCGACATTTACCCTGAGCCTGCCTTCAAGTACTCGGCTCGAGGGAAACACTGATACACTGCTCAGAGGATGGGAAAATGCAGCATAAGATGTAGGAGATCCAAGCTGGGGTTCCCTGACTCCTGGCGCATCCAGTTACTGCTGGAAACCTCAGAGGAGTCAGGAATGGAGAGTCAAGGGGGGTAAGGGGGTACAGGCCTGAGGACTGGGGATTCTCAGACTCCTAGACAAGCAAATGCTGCTGGAAGTTGTGGAGTTGAGAACAGAGAAGGCCCACAGGCTGAGGATTAGTTGTGGTTGTCTGGGAACACAGGGGCGCCTTCTGTGGAAGATTCCGGTTGCTCGGCTCTGTAGACAAAGGTTTTCTCCACGCTCCGCTCCCCACAGTGGTTCTTGATGAAAGAGACCGTCCTTGGTTCCAAATTGTTTATTGATTGTTCATTGTGGAAAACGGGTGCATACCACCTCCTCAGGGTGGACCAGAGGTTAAACACCTTTTACAGGAAGGAATGTCTGGGAAGGGAAGCTTATTGGCTAAACGCTCAGGGTATGGAGAACCCTGTTCTGATCTACATAACCACAGGTCACGTTTCCTATGTAGGAAGGGTGGCACGTGTTTCAGGCCAGGGATTTGGTAGGGAGCAAGGAGCCACCTACTGTCTCAGGTGCGTGACTCTGAACCCACTCAACCTTACCAAGTTTCCCGGCACGGTCCATCGTCCCACACCCACAGAGCCATCTCACAGGAGTACATTTAACATTTAACATTTCTCTGCAAAGGCCACTTTTCTTTTTCCCTTCAGTCCTTTGTATCCATGAGCTTTCTTGGATGCTCATAAACTCACTTGAATTCAAGGTAGTCACTTGAATGCAGTACCAGCTAGCATATGAATCAAGCATGGCGGTGAGCACGGCGCAGGCATGGAAGTGAGCATGGTGCAATGATCAAGATGGCGGATTTTCGTTGAGCACATTGCTTAACGTCTCCGGACTTCTGACTCTTCTTCTCTAAGTTAAGGCTAAGAATTTATCTATGTCACCCAGTTACCTTGGACACACTTAGCCAGGACCAAACACACTGTAACTGCTCAAATACATGAGAGGTTCTCTGATCAGGTGGTACACACAGGGTGGTGGGTTTACGGTGGGCAGAGGGAAAGCGCAGTCACCCTTCTTAATGAGAGAGCAGATTGCTTTTATCTTCCCAGAGAAGAGCCCAGGCTGTTCCTCCTTGTACCTTTCACTTTACGGTCGAATCCCATCCCTAAACCTATCCTTTGTCACTGGTCCTGGAACGGAGCTGCCTGGAATGTTTTATGAAGTAACAAATGTTTCCATTTGTAAGTGAGGGAGGAGCCGCATGTCTGCTTTTCCCCTTGGGGTTGCTCACTGGGCTGAGCTGTAGGGAGGGAAGTTTAGCTAGGGTGGGTGGTTGCAGGCTGGATCTTGGTCATCGGTGAGTGACAGATAAAGCCAGGAATAGCTTCGAAAAATGAGTTCAGTTTTGGGGGTGGGGTGGACAAAGGCTATTTAAACCTTTGAGGGGTGAGTAAGGGCTACGGAGGTAAGTGTACATCATTGGCCAGGGCCTAGGGACTGGGGATGCCTAATTAGCATGAGGAGGAATTCTGGGTGCTGCTGAATATGACGTTGTAAGGGGAAAGTTAAACCTGGCTAAGGGCTATGTGACCTCCTCTGGTGCGGCAAGGGTGTGGGGCATAGGGCTATATACACCAGGACATGCAGGCTGGGCAAGGGCGGAGTGGTCCTACTCCTGCCAGTCTCAGGATGAGATTTCCAGGTTTGGACACACCTTGACCCTGCTCTTGCTCCAAGCCTGCTCCTCCCAGTCCCAGAGCTCCCTGGCCCCACATATGTGGGTGTGTGTGTGAACACCACCACCTGATAATTGGCATTTGGTAATTGCTCAACAAATTCTAAGATCTGGAGATGTAGCTCAATGATTGAACATCTGTCTAGCATCTACAAGACCCTGGATTTGCTCCTCGGGAGAAAGATGTATGGGGGTGGGGTGAAGGAAGGGGAAGAGGGAGAGAAAGAGTGAGAGGGGGAAGCAGAGAAAGAAAAGGAAAGAGGACAATAGTTGTACCCATCTGTGGTCACAGCCCTAGGAAGGCGGAGGTAGGAGGATCATGGGTTCTAGGCCAGCCTAGGTTTTACAGTGAGATCCTATCTCAAAAATAAAAAAATGTTCTGCTACAATCCCATTTGCAATGTCATATGAATGAAGACAGGAAAATAGGAGAACTTGGGAACTTGGGTCTGTATTTTAGTCATGGCTGTCCTAAGAAACTGGGTTGTTAGAGTTGTGAGTGTGTGTATATGTGAGTGTGTGTGAGTGTATGAGTGTATGAGTGTGTGAGTGTGTGAATATGGGTGTATGTGGTGTGTGAGTATGTGTGAGTGTGGTGTGTGTGAGTGTGTGTATGTGGAGGTGTGTGTGAATGTGTGAGTGTGGTGTGTGGGTGTGGGTGTGGTGTGTGAGTATGTGGTGAGTGTGGGTGTGTGTGAATGTGTGAGTGTGAGAGAGGTGAGTGTGTGAGTGTATGGTGTGAGTGTGGTGTATGTGAGTGAGTGTGTGTGAATGTGTGAGTGTGAGAGAGTGAGTGTGTGAATATGAGTTTTTGTGAGTGTGTATGAGTATGTATATGTGCATGTGTGTGAGTGTGGGTGTGTGAGTGTGTGTGAATGTGTGAGTGTGAGAGAGTGTGAGTGTGTGAGTGTATGAGTGTGACTGTGTGTGTGAATGTGAGAGTATGAGTGTGAGTGTATGTGAGTGTGTATGAGTGTGTATGAGTGTGTGTGTGTGTGTGTGTAAGGAATTGATTTGTAAGACTAGAGAGCCTAGCAAGTCCACATGGCGGAGAATGTCCTCATGCTAGGGATTCAGGTGAAATGGGGTTACACGCCAAGGTTGAAGGCAAAGCCATCACCAGGCAGCACAGCCCTCCAGTTGGGGTTAGGGGACATGAGTAA
The DNA here is from genome assembly GCF_011064425.1 of Rattus rattus. Classification (NCBI taxonomy): domain Eukaryota; kingdom Metazoa; phylum Chordata; class Mammalia; order Rodentia; family Muridae; genus Rattus; species Rattus rattus. The sequence continues at coordinate 15,661,348 of NC_046171.1, read as the reverse complement.
AGTCTTTGGTTTTATTTGGGTTTTTAGGTGACTGAGTGAGATGCACCCCATCATACAGAGAGCAGTGTACCATTCTCAACGTTCACTGATTCAGTGCTACTTGTGGTGAGAGACATCCAGAATGATGAACGTACAACTGGGTACCAAGACCCAGACAAACTGACGTGTACAATACACCATGTCAGAGTGAGGTTCCTGTGACCGTCCCTAACCTATTAAGGGAATTAACCATATTAAGGGCAGATATGCTGGACAGGTTCCACTGCCTCACCAACGACTGGATAAATCAGCTCAAAGAGAAAAGGTTTAGGTTTAAATTTATCTTTAAGATTATAATAAAATTACATTTCTCCTTTCTCTTTCCTCCCTCCAACCCATATGCTCTCCCTTGCTCTCAAATGTATGTGTAGAGGAATTTTAACCCAGCAATATGGCTGCTCTGACTGGAATATAGGCATACCTTTACCCCGCACCTTTAATCCCAGACAGTGCAGGTGAGGTTAGCTGGCAGAAGGAAGCAGTCATGTTTGAGAGTGATGTCTAAACTGAGGGGCAGACAAACTGATGGATCAGAGGAAGATTTGACAGAGTGAGTCAGAGATAGGACATCCCTAACTCTCATGAGAACAGACAGGAAGGAGAGTCAGTTTAAGAGCGATGCAGGGAGAGGGTTAACCAGTTCTGTTCAGTCTGTTGTGTGAGTTTGGAGTTGAGTTCACTTGTGAGTCCATGCAGTTCAGTGCAGGTGAGCAGAAGCAGTGCAAGCCAGAGAGTAAGAAGGAGCTAGAAGATTAGAACACACTGACAGAGTTCGTATGAGGCCAAGCAGAGCAGTTCAGTCAGAAACTGAGAGAAGCCAATTTGAATCAGTCAGCTTTGAGAGAAGTTTGAGCCAGTACAGCCAAGTTGAAGCAGCCACAAGAGTTCAGAAAGAGCTAGAAAGGGTGAGCCTATTCAGAAATGAGCCAATTACATCAGGTGAACAAAAGCTACTTTTACATACATGACTGCTTTTTCATTGGTATGAATATACATCATATACATATACATCATATACATATACATATACAACATAGACATCATATACATATACATATACAACATAGACATCATATACATATACATACACATAAGTACATATATATTACATATATAGACACTAATATACATATACATAATTATAATCATATACATAATCATATGCATATATGCATACACATATACATCTATTCCCTGCTCGGTTTGTATAATATTACTTGTAGACATGCATTCAAGGCTTTGGCTCACATTTTCAGGGGCCTCTGCCATAACCCATTAGGTTTCTCATTTATTCCTATGGTGACATAGTACAGCATGTTGTATGTAGCATGTCACTAAGGCTGAGACATAAAGAAATAGGCAAGAATTCTACAACCTCCTCCAAGGGTACTTCTCTCAATGACTCAAGACCTACTCCTAGACCCACCTCTTAAAGGCTCCAGCTACCCTTACTAGAGCTGAGCTGAGGACCAAGCCTTTATCACACAGGCCTTTGGGAACCACTTAGCATCCACACTATAGCAGGATAGGAAATATTTTATTACTGAAAGCCATCTAAAGAGTGTGCACTTGACAGGTTGGAGCTAAAAGCACATACTGCTCTTACAGAGTACCTGAGTTTGGTTCGAGCACACACAACAGCTAGCTCACATAAGCCTACAACTCCAGATCCAGGGAACCCCAAATGTAAACTACACACATATAGCAATGCACAGAGAGAGAGAGAGAGAGAGAGAGAGAGAGAGAGAGAGAGAGAGAGAGAGAGAAATAAATCTTAAAAACAACAGCGTGCAGTTAATGCTATAAATGGTGAAAAGCCAATTAAAATTCAGTGATATGATCTCAGTAGCACTCAGGGAAGGTCAAAATATTGCCAGTCCATAGATGGTCTCCATCATTTCTGCTAGAAGTTGGACAAAGGAAGCCGGTGGGTTGTGTGCACGTGCGTGTGGCGATAAAAAATAAAAAGGGGGCGATCGGTTCCTGAGCGAACCGTGGCTGGCAGTCGTGCTCTGACTAGTTCCGGCTCCAATGGCTAGGGCCATTGGAACTAGCACTAATTTATCTCAGCCGCTCCATGCTACCCCCAAGTCCTCTCTGACCCAGGCAGCAATCTCTCTACCCATCTATTTCCCAGGGAGGGTTGCTACCACGCCAAATTCGCACTAGTTTCAATGGCCTCCTGGAGCCGAAACTAGCGAGAGCACAACCGCTAGGGTATGCATGGGAACTGTTCCTCCCTTTTTAATTTTTTACCGCAACATGTGTGCATGCATGCATGTGTGTGCGTGTGTTTGCACGCGTGCACATTTGGCTGCAAGACCTGGGCAGCCAGAAGTTGCTGTTAGGAATCTCCTTTTAGCCCCCTATCCAGAGACGATTTTCCATAAGATGGCCTGCCTATCTTCTGCGGGAGGTATGTGAATCTTTCTCTCCTCGCTTTGCTGGTGTTTGGGAGTTGCGGAATCACTCTAAAAATAGATGACCATTTTAAGGAATGAACAGGAGTTATCTAGGAATGAAGGGGTCAGACCCAGGCTCAGCAAGACAGGGTTGTTTTCACAGCAGAGTGGAGGGGTAAAGCAGGGCATCCTCAGTGGTATTTTACATCTCTGACTGACTTGCGCAAGAGGCGCGCTGGGTTTCAACTTTCCTGACACATGCAGCAAATGGGCTGTTGGAAAACGGCCGCTTGCAAAATCGGAGACAAGATGGAGCTGGGCTAGTTTACAAAGGCTAAGATCCGGACTGGGAAATGGCCCAGGAGTCTCTGTTTTCTTGTGGATGGCACAGTCAGCTCGATGGGTTGTGTTTGTCTGCTAGTGATATGTAAATAATCTGGGTTGTGTATTTACACTTGAACTGTTCACCGATTCCTGTTATTTCAGACCACATACGCCCACGAGGCTCCGGTTTCCTGGAATCCCTCACTGGAATCCATGAGGAGTCATTGGGTCGGTATGCTATCTTTTGTTGATAATTGAGAACCTTCTGGATACAACACAAGAACTTGAACACCACCCCCCCTTCAACCACCGCCGGACTTGGCTTCGTGTTTGAAGAATTGCAGCACCCTTCTCTCTGTATCCAAGCTGGAATTTCTTGGGACTCTGTGACTATGGCTCAGGTCTAGTTCCAAAGGCCTCCACAATATGATTCAAAAACAGAAACAAGATCCCGGCCTGATAAATTATTCATAGATCTGCTTTGGACCTCGTATTGCACAAGAGTTATTCAAAAGGTCTTTCTTTTATTAAACCAGAGTCAAGCTGCTGGGCAAAGATAAAGATTTCCGTGGGAGAGCAAATCAAACGGCCCTGTGCCGTTTATCTCATATGCCGATTTTAACTGAGAACTTCCCCGGGATATTAAATATTTTCCACATCTGATTTCAGAAGTGAGAGAGGAAACACAGATGGAGGTGTCTGTGCTTTGGATGAATTCGTGAGGCCACAGATACACTTGATATATCATATTTTCTTTTTTCTCTCTCTCTTTTTTCTTTTTCTTCTCCCCCCCTCCACCCCCGGAGCTGAGGACGGAACCCAGGGCCTTGTGCTTGCTAGGCACGCGCTCTACCACTGAGCTAAATCCCCAACCCCAATATATCATATTTTCTTTTCCTAAATGCTTGCGAGTGAGACAGTCTCTAGGAAAACCTCTCTGGTCTGAGATCAAGCCATGAAGATGAGTCAAGGGAGAGGCGATTGGCAGCATTTGAAAACGGAGATACCCGTAGTCAGGTTGATAAGTACGGAAATACTTTTTAAAATGCTCTAAGATTGGATAAGTTCGTTAGGCAAATTTATGCAAAGAAAATATGAAATAACCCCTAGTGAGGTCAGTGGAGGTCACGGTGTGGACATTTGGGGTGGCCCTTAATTCAGTGGAAGGGAAGGACCCGGTCAGCTGACAGCACACGGGACTAATTGCAGCTTGCACTCTCTATTGCTAGGATGCTGTGCATTAGCGGGTAAACCGCTCACCCTTTCTGAGCCGTCATTTCTCTGAAAAATAAAGAGGCATGGGCAAATCATCTTAGTTCTCCTATTCACCTTAAAAGGTAATTTTCTGGGGTTGGGGATTTAGCTCAGTGGTAGTGCGCTTGCCTAGCAAACGCAAGGCCCTGGGTTTGGTCCCCAGCTCCGAAAAAAAGAAAAAGAAAAAAAAAAAAGGTAATTTTCTGCTGTTCTGGATTTCTATGGTAATAAATGTTTGGGGGGAAAGAAATGAGTCTTTAATAGGGTTTGATATGAAAAACTTTCTGGAAATTGATAGCTTGACTCGTGTTTTATTCTGGTTTTTTTTTCTTCTATTCATTCAACAAAAATCGATGTTAAAAGTCCAGTGCCTACTATGAACTAGAGACTGCAGTGTTCCATCAAGGCTCCCCATGTAAGAAGTGCATTGGCCCTTTAATGACCTTATAGTCTGATGCCGAACGGAGGTGCACACATAGATAAATTTATTTAACAAGTAGTGAAAGGAAACGAAAGAGGTATGTGCGGCAAGCTTTTCAGGAAGAGAAAGCACAAACCTGACCTAGAGGAAGAAATGCTGCTGGAGCTAATGGAGGAGTTGCAGTTGCTTGGTCTACGTAGGAAGAGAGAGTTGGTGACACATAAAACATGAAAGTAGAAGTTAGCGCGTGATGTAGCACAGGGTGTGAGCAAGAACGACACGTGAAGGTGCCTCTGCACGGGAGTTTCCCTTTACCCAGCAGCCACTGCTCCTGAAGAAGAGGAAGACCCGGAAGCACCGGAAGCAGATAGACTTATGAAGACCTCGGACTCTAGCCTTGATTCTGACTCTCCGGGCATGATGTCTGGGGATCTGCACTCTAAACCCAGCACCCAGTGTTCCAGAGGCAGCCTATGGTTGGAGACAGCCTTCTGTTGTGGCTTAGATGCTCACTTGCCAAAGGTGATGGGGCAGCCCGGAAGCAACACAGCAGCGTGGCCAAAGGTGGACGCTTCTCAAGCCAGAACGATTCCTTCCTCTTTATGCTTTCCCGAGACTTTTGTCATGGTAAGGGAGAGCCGTGTGCACAGCTACACCTTAACTTAATGTCCACTGTTGTCACATGAGTAACAGATGTGGGGATCAAGGAAAAACCCCGAGTTGCATTCTCTGAGAGAACTGATGACAACAGGGTGGACAAAAAAAAAATGTGCTTGGTAAATATTGGGGTGGCGTGATGGCCAATCCCAGTTGTCAATTGGACTATGTCTGGAAGTCACTAAAACCCCAAGCAGCTGGGCTGGATTATTTGAGATGGGAAGATCCACGCTAAACCCGGGCCACACCTTCTGGACATGGATGAAGGAAGCTTGTGCTTTTTGCCTGCTTGCCCTCAGTCTCACTGGAAAGTGCATCTATCCTGCTGTGGAGGTAGTCCTTTGCTGCTGTTAGATCCCACTTCTTCAGGATTCCAGTGTAGACAGGAAAACCGGCAGCTCCCTGGGTCGTCCCTGGGGCTCCAGCACCACATGGGGACTGCTGAGACATCCAGACTTGTGGACTGAACAGCTACCAGATCCTTGGCCTTTCCATCGGGAGACAGCTATTGTTGGACTGCTCAGACCGCAGCCTGAAAACAATTCTAATAAATTGCATATGTGCGAGCACGTGTGTGTGTGTGTGTGTGTGTGTGTGTGTGTGTGTGTGTGTGTTTTCATTCTATTGGCTTTATTCCTTTAAAGAATCCTAATACAGGGGAAATCATCATCACTGGGAAAGATAATGAAACTGGGTGTTCAGGCCCAACGAGATGCTTTGAAATGGGACCTAACCTTAGCAATAAGGCAGAACATTCCAAATATGGACTGGGACTTAAGCAACAGCAGAGTAATAAACACCAGCAGTCACAACACCAACTGACGTGTTAGTTTCTAGTTTGCAAAAACGGGAATAATAAAGTTTTTTGGAGTACTGTGCAGGGTTTGAGATGTTCTTCCTTGCAGGGTAAACCGTTAGTCTTCCTGTGGAAGGCACGGGACTCCTGGGTCAGATTAAAGGGACAACTCGTGGCTTATGAGGAGGGTAGAGCAGTGCCAGAGCATCCTGTGCCTCAGGGCGTCACCTCTCTGGGGAGAGACTAAGAGATGCCTTGGGAAAGTCCTGCTGAGTTCAGGCAGCAAGATCTATTCAGGAAGCATTCTTGTCCTTCACTCTTCTCTCCCTCCCTCTCCTTTTTCTCTCTCTCCCCTCCTTCTCCCCTTCGCTTCCTCCCAAACCCACTCTCTAATCATACAAACACCCCCCTTCTGAGACAGGACGTGTTTTCCCATCATGCCTTGCCCCTTTCCCATCATGCCTTGCCCCTTTCCCATCATGCCTTGCCCCCTTTTTCTCGTCTGATCACACTATCTTCCTCTCTGAGGATGCTCATTCAGATGCCACGTGACAAGTAAGGCTCCCTCAGCAGACAGCCAAGTCTTCACATTCTTTGGTCTTTGACTTCCCAACCCCAAGAACCACAAGAAAAGAAATTTCTATTCCTTATAAATCATCCAGGCGTGAGTATTTTGTTGCAACGAAATAAGACACAAAATGGAGGTTTTTGTTCCTGTTTGTGTGGTGTCGAGCATCCAAAGCCTCATCCATACCAAGCACATACTCTGCCAATGTGCTATGACTCTGGTCCGTTGACATTCAGCTCTGGTGACAGGATGGGATAATTCTAGATTTGCCCCTGAGATTCTCAAGTGAAGGTGTTATTGCTGTCTCATGTGCTCTGGCTATTTGTAATCTACAGTTCCAGGTTAGCGTCTTTGTAGGATTCTATGCTCCTTTTAGCGCAGATATTTTTAGTAGCTTCCGGGTGCATTTCTACGCTGTAATAACCAAAGTTTGCTACCTACCCCAGGAGCACAAGCCAGATAGATGTTTGGTGATGGAAAGTCTACTTTCAACCTAGGAACAAGCATGGTACAGTGTCCTCCGAATGTCTGTGAGAGGGAAGCCATGTTCCAGTGGAAGGGACTCTTTTCTTCCAGCTCTTCTTGCTTACTGTGAGGCACTTTCCACGTTTTCCTTTACATATGGAAGCCTCCGTGGTTCTGACTGGGTTCAGAATACACCTTGGTCACTGTAGGTCTAAGACCCAGCTTTACATCAGTGGGCGGAGTTAGCATTCCTTCTAGGCTCCTCCCCACCGTTACCTGGCAACAGCTAGATATGCCTGACTCAGCATAAAAGGAGCTGCTTGCCCCTCCTCACTCTTACTCTTTTCCCCCTCTGTCCCTTCTCTTCCCGTTCCCCTCCTCCCTCTCTCTCTTTCCACGTGCTCCTGGTCGGCCTCTATTCCCCTCCTCCTCCTCCTCCTTCTTCTTCCTCCTCCTCCTCCTCCTCCTCCTCCTCCTCCTCCTCCTCCTCCTCCTTCTTCTTCCCGTGCCCTACATAAACTCTATGCCATACTGTATCCATCATATGACTGGTACCTCAGGGGGAAGAGATGCCTCACCACGGGCCCCCACAGACACCCCCTTCTACCTCACCATACCGTGCCTCTATCAAACATAATTCCTGGCTTCCTTTTCTTTTTTTATAAAACACAACAGGCAGGGCAGCCCGTGCGGCGGGAATTCAGATGAGCTAGGTTTGAATGTTTACTAGTCACTAACTGGTTTTCTTCCATGAGTCATGCATTTTTCCAAGCTCGCTTTTCCCAGTAGTAAAAATGGAAGGTGAATACCTGCCTGGCAGGAATCGCCATTGACCACAATGTCGGTCCCATTTTAATCAGTGCGACATCTACGCCAGTGCTTGGGCATCCTTTCGGCCCCGGAACTCACAGAACTGGACAAAGCCGCATAAGCAGGAACTGTTCACGTATCTGTGACCCAGTGCAATCTGGAGTGGATGCCAGTAAGAGAAGCCAAGAGGCGGGGCTGGGGATTTAGCTCAGCGGTAGAGCGCTTGCCTAGGAAGCGCAAGGCCCTGGGTTCGGTCCCCAGCTCCGGGAAAAAGAACCAAAAAAAAAAAAAAATAATTTTTTTTTCCAGAAGAGCTTGTTGACTCTTCTCTGCTGTGACGAGGGACACAACAGCTGGATGCCTCTGGGAGGTTGAAAATAAACAGGTTCGGGAGCTCCTAGGAAGTCAATGGGCATTGTAGGTAGAGAAGCTGCCCAAAATAAATACAGCTGGCCGGGGCGGAAAACTCTATTTACTTTGGCTCTTTTGAAGTCTACCCTGGAAGCTGGGGAAAACCTACCCATCCTTAGACTCAGTGCGCACTGATGGTGGATACCCAGGCAAGCAAGGGTCCCTGTGTAGGCACATTAGTTCATCTGGGAGGATGAGCGGGGAATGGGGTGTCTCAAGCGTTGGAGGACACTTTGACAGAACGAAAATGATGAGGCTGGGGTTTTTGTGTTTTGTGGTTGGGACTGTAACTCATATGGAGCATTTGACAATGAGCGTCTGTTCGCCACATAAACACAGCGGGAAGAAGGCCTGAGTGCTTGTCTTAATTTTACAGTAAGCTGTGATCCTGGCTCCTCAACTCTAAAGTGAGGCGTCAGGAGGGTGCTCTTAGCAAAGTGGTGGGGAGCGGAGGTTTTCATCTACACTCTGGTTCTCACGGTTCTGTCTGGCGTGGCCCCAGATTGCAAGAACACCATCTCCAAAGTATCCTGCCTCAGAGAGACATGACTACTCAATCTGGACCAGTCAATCGGCACGCCCCTCGATTGCAAACAGGGAGAAGAGCTGAAGCTCGTGGGAAATAACTTTGCAAGGGACTGTAGGAGCAGAGACCTAGGGAATCACACGAGCCCAGCTTTGAACCCTGACCTGAACACGTCAGTGTGTTTGTGGACAGGTGATTTCAAGTCTCAAAGCTCCCATTTTTTTATCAAGCGTCACTATAGTGATGAAACCGAATGAAAGAGAGAGAATGTTAGAACAGGGAAGACAACAGTTGTTCTTCCACATAGAACGCAGGACAGATACCAAGCGCTCTCCTGCACAGTACCCAGGGTAGGTACTAAGCACTCTGCCACACAGTACTCATGATGGGCACTGACAACTCCATGCAGTGTTCAGAGTGAGTACTAAACACCCTTTTACACTGCCATCCTCACTGATACTGGTCTAAAGTAGCCATTTCAAATGTTTTTAGTTCAGGTTGGCCGGATCCCAAATCAAACACAGATCTAAACTAAAATTGTGTTTTCCCTTTATGAAAGAGAGAGAGGAGGGGAAAAAAAAACCCATCATGGTGATAACAACAAAATTGACTTCAAGTTGAACACAACCCTCCTTGTTACTCTGGAACTCACAGAGTACAGAGTCAAAGCTGCCAAGTATCCTGGCCCAGGGTCAGCCGTCTACCGCACAGAGATAAAAAGTATGGGAAAGTCCTTCCACCACGGGCGAGAACTTTCCCTTTCTCAGAGGGGGAGTGTGTGGAGACACTGGTGGACGATGGTCCAGCAAGCAAAGGCCCAAACCTCACACAGACGCCGTAGATCATGTTTTTGGGGCAACACTCCAGACTCCGACAAACCTCGAGCACAGAAGTGCACATTCTGTCTGAATCACTGTCCAGATCTTGCCAGCATCAGAGTACACTGAAAACAAACTGCATCCAGATGGTGAGACACTGGGTTGATGGCTCATCAGGAGTGAGTTAGAGCCATTCATCAGCTCGCTCGTGCAAAACCCAGCGAAGGCCGGGCCAGTGTGCCTGAAACACCAAAGTGCCACTCTGACCACAGGGCATGACAAAGTCCTCATGACTCAGTAGTGACCTAAATGCAAAAATCCCCCAACAAAATTTCTAAGGCTTTGTAATGTCCAAACTTAACGCTCCAATATTAATAATGCACACAAGAAATTCTTTGATGTTTCTACTCCTTACACAGATATCATGTGGCTAAGAATCCATCTGTGGTGCTTTGAATATGCTTGGCCCAGGAAATGGCATTATTAGGAGGTGACCTTGCTAGAATGGGTGTGGCCTTGTGGAGTGGGTGTGGCTTTGTTCTGGTGGGCGTGGCCTTTGAGTGGGTGTGTCGCTGCGGGCATGGGCTTTAAGACCCTCCTCCTAGCTGTCTGAGGATGCTAGTCTTCTCCTGTTTGCCTTTGGAACAGATGTAGAACTCTCAAATCCTCCTGCACCATGCCTGCCTGGATGCTGCCATGTTCCCATCTTGATGATAATGGACTGAACCTCTGAACCTGTAAGCCAGCCCCAACTAAATGTTGTCCTTTATAAAACTTGCATTGATCATGGTGTCTGCTCACAGCAATAAGACCCTAAGACAGTGGGCCAGCCTGGCCTCAAACTCACAGAGATCCACTTGCCTCTACCTCCTGAGTGCTAGGATTAAAAGCATGTGCCACCACCTTCTGTCTTCATGCTTATAATTTCAACACTCAGGAGGCTGAGGCAAGAGGATTGCTGTGGGTTCAAGGCTTAACTTCTTCTATAGGTGCTATGGATCTGCTGTGGGTCGTCACACAGCAAGTACTTTATTCACTGAGCTGTCTCCTTGCCTTGGTAAGGGATTCTTCAACTGGGAACAAAACTGTAGAGAGAATCTCTTGTGCATTGTATGGATGCATCACTTGTCAATTAAGAAGCCTGTGGCCTATTGGAAAGGATAGGATGGAAGACGGGACATCCTGGAGGCAGAAAGAATTCTGGGATAGAGCCAGGAATGGGAGAGAGGCCAGCAAAGATAGGAGCGCTGGTACCTAGGCAGAGGTAACCGGCCACGTGGCAAAATGTAGATAGACTAAATGGGTTATTTTAAATTATCAGCTGGTGAGGGAACAAGCCTAGCTAGATGACCTAGTATTTGTAAATATATTTCGAGCCTGAGTTGTTATTCTGGGAGCTTTGGGCTGGATGAAAATCAGCCCATCTTACAGCACAAAACCTACTAAGCCTAAAATTAGCAATCAATACATTTGAACTGTTGAATGTTGAACTAATATGGAATGTCTCCAGAATATTTGACATTTCACATAAGAAAGAAAAAAGAGTTGGACAAAACAAAACAAAAAACCAAAACCCAAACAACAACAACAACAAAAACCAATGCTGGAGCATCAAAATGTTTGATTTAAAATTATACTACCGGGGTTGGGGATTTGGCTCAGTGGTTCTGCGCTTGCCTAGGAAGCACAAGGCCCTGGGTTCGGTCCCCAGCTCCGGAAAAAAGAACCAAAAAAAAAATAAAAATAAAAATAAAATAAAATAAAATTATACTACCAAGTCATAGTAACAGAAAGACAGCTTAATAGTCTCACACACACACACACACACACACACACACACACACACACACACACACACGTATGTAGATCAATAAGAGAATGAAGGACACAGATTAAATAAATTAACCCAGCTATGCCATGTCTCTGGGTCTGGTTTACTTACCTATGAAGCAGAGGCAAACCTCCAAATTGCTATCTTGGATTCCTGGGCATCAGATAAGAGGATACTTACTAATTATTCTCATAACTGGTGAGGCATTTCCATGCGTTCTTTATGTATGTGTGTGATATATGTGTATGTGTATGTATATACAATGCATGTTTTCCTCACATGAACATATATGTATCATGTGCATGCCTGATCTCCCCCACAAGACGTTGGATCCTTGGAACTGGAATTATGGATGGTCATGAGCTGCCATATGGGTGCTGGGAATCAAACTCGGGACCTCTGTAAGAGCAACCGGCACTCTTAGGCACTGAGCCATCTCTCCAGCCCATCGCTGTACATTCTCGGGCAGCCTGGGGCAGCTGCCATTCTCAGCAGCTGTCAGAGTCCTAGAGTCTCTCGTCAGATGCTTGTAATATCTGCCCAGGGAAGAAAAAGGATCCTCTCTGACCTTTCTTCCAGTTCACTAAGTCATTGGTCAGGCACCTGTCTGCACCAAGTTACAAGCAAGATTGTCATCTCAATGAGTTCCCTGTGTAAGAAAGGAAAGTGGAAAATACAAAACCCAGTCACCCTTCATCACCATGGGCTCCATAGCGGTGCATTCTGCCAACTGTTGTTGGCTGTGAATATTTGGGAGTGAGGTGGAGGGGGCTGTGTTCTAAACCTATTCAGAGGTTTCCCTGTGGTGATTCAGGGGTGCATGCCTGAAATCCCAGCAGCTCTCCAGAGGCTGCAGCAGGATTTCCAAGAGTCCAAGGCCAGCCTAAGGTATAAGATAAATCACCAAGTTCACCAGGGCTACAATAGCTACAATAGCAAGACGTTGTCACAAAAACAAAGACGAACAACAAACCCACAGTAGAGTGCTTATTTTACACCAGCACTTACGGAAGGTTTTATATCTCCACATCCCTTAACATAGACATGACAGAAAGTTTGCTGGGGAGGGCATAGGTAATATGTAAACACTATACCACATTACATATATGACTAAAACTTCAATGAAGATATAGATTGATAAATGGATGAAGGGAGAGAAGGAGGGAGGCAGGTGGGCAGATGGGCAGATGGATGGATGGATGATGGATAGGTAGATAGATAGATGGATAGACAGATGGATAGATAGATACATAGATAGATAGATACATAGATAAGTATATGGATACAAAGATAGATACATAGGATACACAGCGGGAGGGATAAATGGGAGATGGACAGACAGATAAATTTATCATGGTATTCCAAAGCTAAAAGCCCCTGACCACTCTTAGAGTATGAGATTTGAACTGTAAAAAGAACAACTAAGAGTATAGAGTCATGTGTACTGCTTTCTGTGTGCCCGTATTCAAGTCAAGTCAGTCAGAACGCAAAGGTCTTCCCTGGAAACACACTGCAGTTAGCATACAGAAAAAGAATGACACATTTTAAAAAACAAAATCACCCGTTTGAACCCTAAACGGGAAAAGCTCAGGAAGCACCTTGAAATGTGAGAACACTGTCCAAGCGTGATTTGTGTGGGGAGATTTCTGAATGCTTGTGAGAAAACCCCAAGAAAACAGAACAAGACTCTTACGACCTCAGTTCCTTCAAAAGATACAGAACTGTTCTTGGAATGTACTTGTGTCCCCTCCCAGGTGTACTGGCTAGGACTGAGTTTACTTCAGGTTATTCATTACAGCTGGCTGTTGTTACTGGTTTAGCCACTATGGAAACACATGTTTTTGCTCCTTGTGCCCTTTTGACCATCTTACTCACGTGATTCTTCTTAACCCTCCAAGTATAAATTGCCCAATGCTCTGAATAAAGTTAGTGATTGCGTGAGACTTCATTCTGCCTCGCTTTCAGGCCCTGATTCCCCAGGTCCACACAGCCAACTAGAGCAGTAAACAGTGGCAGAGAGGGTAAAAAAATGTACGGACCATGGGCTGGAGAGTTGGCTCAGCGGTTAAGAGCACTGACTGCTCTTCCAGAGGTCCTGAGTTCAAATCCCAGCAACCACATGGTGGCTTACAACCATCTGTAATGAGGTCAGATGCCCTCTTCCGGTGTGTCTGAAGACAGTGACAATGTACTTATATATAATAAATAAATCTTAAAAAAAAATGTACGGACTGTGAAAGGCTGTCCGTTAGATGTGACGCCACCATTGCTCTCATGAACGTACAGCCACTGTGGTCACCTGCACGGGATCCAGCCAACAAGCTGGGCCAGGGTTTCAGCAGGTGGCACTAACTGGACTGTGTGGGTTACCATAAAGAGAACAGAAGAGCTAGAGGGAGATGGAGAGACATGCGGGGTGGGGGTGGGGGTGGGGGTGGGGAGTCAAGTTGGACGTGCCCGGAGTGGGAAGAGAGAGCTGGGGTGTATATGTCTGAGATGAACTGTTTATGCATATGAACTGTCAAATAATATCAACAACATGTGGCTTTTTAAAGGACTCGCATGAAGCCTTTAATTCATCAGGGCTATATCAGAGGTCCAGAAATGCTCAGAGAAGAATCGGGAGAGTAGTTTGCTGGAATGAGTGCGCCCACACTCCTCAACTCCCTGCCTTGTTTTAACACCACGGAAATCAGGACATCAGGGCACTATGCTCTTGGGGCAAGGTGGGGAGGGAATAAACAGTACAGGCGTCTGTACGTACGCAACCAAAAGATCAGAAATTGAGATGAAACTGATATTTAGAAGGGTCACAAAATACAAGGCAGTGATAGGTTAGGCAAACGAGTCTTAGCTATCGCTCCAGAGGCTAATTTGCGAAACGGTAAATTGGTCGTTGGAGATCACCAGAATTACAAATTTTTCTTAAGACTGAAGAAATAGCCCAGTTGGTCAAGTGCTGGCTGAGCAAGGACAAGGACCTGGGTTCAAACCCCAGCCCTACATCAAACGCTGATGTGCTGGTGCATGCTTGTGACTCAGTGTTGGGGAGGTGGAGACAGGTGGGTCGCCAAGGCTCCCTGGTCAGCCAAGCTGTGTCAGTGAACTGGATAAAGAAAATGTGATAGGTATGTGTTTATATATATATATATATATATATATATATATATATATATATATATATATAGAGAGAGAGAGAGAGAGAGAGAGAGAGAGAGAGAGAGAAAGAAGAGAAATTTTATTCATCATAAAGAAGGAAAGGAGAACATGAGGGGTAGTAATGTGTCATTGGACTTTTCAAATCCTAATAAACCCATATAAAAGACGCACAATCCAGATATTTTATTTATAAGCCATATACCTAGATTGGGCAGATCTAGGGCTATACTAACTCATTGCTGTAAGGCTCCTTGTTACTTGCTGTTTCTCCTGGCCATGTAAGTCCATCCATGGTGGCTTCCTCTTCCTCTATCATCACCACCTCCTCCTCCTCCTCCTCCTCCTCCTCCTCCTCCTCCTCCTCCTCCTCCTCTCTCTCTCTCTCTCTCTCCCTGTCCACCCCCTCTCGAGTTCCAGTCCCACCTTTCCCCACCACTGCTCTATCACAGGCTCTAGACTTTCATAGACCAGTTAAACTGGGGAGAAGGTTCACATGGCATCACCTGATGATGATGGTCTGCTTGTGGGGGATGGGGGTGGGGTGAAGGGGGCGAACCACCTCTTGAGGATCCAGTGTTAACATTAGAATACAAGAAGCATCAGGCCAACCCACTACAGTAGTGGGTGAATATGAATAAGATTCAATGACAGATATGAACTATCATAATGACACCCATTGTTTTATAATAATACAGCTGGTATGGTGAAAATAAAAAAAATTTTAAAGTACTACTCCTCAAGGTTGAGGTTCCACCCCAGAAAAGGGGGCAGAAAGATCATAAGAACCAAAAGTCAGGGGGAAATTGGAATATAAGCGTCTTCGGAGCATGGTGGGACCCTGTACTCAAGATATGGTCTCACAGAAGCTGTGCTTGTCTGCCAAGTTCAAGCCAGTCAACACTCCAGCACAGAAGGGGAGGGGCTCATGAGACCCACCCCTAGCTGAGGATTTCCTGACAGTTGATGACAGTTGATGACAGTCTGGATGAGAGTGAGGCAGTTTCCATTGAGGCTATGGCTCCTGGTAGGTTGACTGTGCTCCAGTGAATGGCCCTATATCCAAAAGTATTTGGGCAGCCCAAACTGGACTCATGGGTTATTAAATAAAAAAATTAAAAGGACATGAAGTCCTCGAATGGGAGGGGCAGGGAGTATGATGAAAATGTGTTTTCTGAAATACTCAAAGACTTAATGAAATCTTCATTAAATAAAAGGAAGCTGGACACAAGGCCCTGGGTTCGGTCCCCAGCTCCGAAAAAAAGAACCAAAAAAAAAAAAAAAAAGGAAGCTGGAGAGATAGCACAGTGGTTAGGGGCATTTGTTATTGAAGAGGACCCAGGTTCAATTCCCAGCACCCACATCTGATGCCCTCTTATGAACTCAGTGAGCACCAGGCACACCGTGATGCAGACATAGATACTATCAAAACATGAAACAAACTAAATGTAGAAAAATTGTTAAGTAAAAAGAAATGTTTAGAAAAATAAATCTTAAAAAGTGAAAAGGCAGTCCATGTACTATGAAAAAAAGAATCTTTTAAAAAGCATATCTGGTAGAGAATTGGTACTCAGAAAAATATAAAGAACTCTCCGAATTCAATAAGAAAACCTAAATCACAAATTAGACAAAAGGTTGAGTCAGACGCATTGTCAGAGCAGAGAATATATGAGAATATATAATTCCTCTCCTCACAAAAAAAAAAATGAGTAAGTTGTGGCATGACATCGTGGGTGACAAACACGTTCTAAGGAAAGGAGTTGAGTGGGAAAGAATGCATGGATGAGTCCTGGTACACAGGAATCCTGACCTCAATCAACCTGAACGAGTTTGTAGAGGCAAAAAGCTTGGAGGTTATTGGGGAAGGGGTGATGAGTGTAGCAAGAAGGAGGGTGTGGTGGTCTGAATATCCTTGGCCCAGGGAGTGGCACTATTAGGAGGTATGACCTTGTTGGAGTGGGTGTGGCCTTATTGGAGTAGGTGTGGCCTTGTTGAAGGAGGTGTGGCCTTGTTGGGGTGGGTGTGGCCTTATTGGAATGGGTGTGGCCTTGTTGGAGGGGTGTGGCCTTCTTGGAGGCAGTGTGGCCTTGTTGGAGTGGGTGTGGCCTTGATGGAGTGGGTGTGACCTTGTTGGTGGAAGTGCATCACTGTGGACATGGGCTTTAAGACCCTCCTCATCCTAGCTACCTGGAAGCCAGTCTTCTCCTAGCTTCCTTCAGAACAAGAACTGGAACTCTTAGCTCCTCCAGTCTCATGCCTACCTGGTGCTGCCGTACTCCTGTTGATGATAATGAACTGAACCTCTGAACCTGTAAGCCAGCCCCAATTAAACGTTGTTCCTTATAAGAGTTGCCTTGGTCATGGTTTTTGTTCAGAGCAGTAAAACCCTAAGACAGAGGGTCACAAAGGGTCATAAGGAAGTGGTCCCAGGATGCCATGAAGGCCCTTCTGACTCAGCACCTGAGGGACCTCAGTTGACTTAGGGCATGCGTATGGATATGGTTGAGTAAGAAGGGATGGGTTCTGTATGCTTTCCCTTTTGGCTGGCTACCTTTTAACTTCACAGGGAAGAAAGTAAACTTTGCTAACACTGATGACCCCATGAGCTCATGAACATTATAAATCCACAGTGTGTCCCTTTCTTTTCCCCAAGCCATTTGACCTCATTAGCCAGAAGCAAGAAACAAATCCCTGCTGCTGTCCACTGACCTTAAAAGGATTATCTAGGAGTAGAGAGCTGGGACCAGGACTTTACAAAGAGAAAGTAAAGACAGGATGATGAGGGTCAAAGTGAGGCTTGGAGGCAAAAGAAAGCCCAGCATGGTGTGCACACCCGTCATCTGTATACTTAGAAGACAGAGGGAGGAGGATTGCTATAAGCTTGAGGCTAGCCTGGTCACCATAGTAAGGTCCAGGCTGGCCTGGGCCAGGTCTCAAATTAGAACAAAGCACAAAGAGATATGGCATGAGGAAGTGTCGCCTGGCTGCCGCCGTGGGCTTGTAGGTGGAAAGAAACCTCCAGCCAAGGAATGTAGGAATTCACAAATGCAAACAGACAGTCTCCCCTGCAGCTTAGAGAGAGCAAAGCATCCCTAGGCTTGACTTCATCCCAATGAAGTCATTTCAGACCTCCAACCTTCAAACAGGAAGGCTCCAACTTTGAAGTCATCCATTGTCACGGTATTAGGACACTCACATGGAATGTTGGGAAGCAGGGCATTTGGACAAAAAGCTTAGAGGATAGTAACCTTGGGCCACCCAGGGTGACCAAGATAGGGCTCCTCTGGGATGAACTTAGGCCCCCCTAGTGACAGAAAGGTGA
The DNA here is from genome assembly GCF_011064425.1 of Rattus rattus. Classification (NCBI taxonomy): domain Eukaryota; kingdom Metazoa; phylum Chordata; class Mammalia; order Rodentia; family Muridae; genus Rattus; species Rattus rattus. The sequence continues at coordinate 15,643,548 of NC_046171.1, read as the reverse complement.
GAGATCCTCAGAGAGCCAAACTGTAACTGCTCTGATTTATTTCCTTGTATTTCTAAACAACCCCTACCTGCAGGCCCCCCACCCAAAAAAGCAGGAAAGACAGGAACCCTCTTATTTCACAGATGGTTAGAAACTCGCTGAATAGCCCAAGGAATCAGCCGCCACATTGTTCCTCCAGGCTCCTCAGTTGCTGGTTTGCCCAGGACCTTACCTGAATTAATTCAAGGGGCAAATTCCCAAGCTGAGTAAGGAGGCAAAATCCCAGGGCATTTTGACCAATTCCTGAAATCCTTGAACAAGCGCGGCTCCACTCGGTTGTAAGTTTTATCTGTGTCAGACCGTTAGCCAGAGTTTTTAGACTCTCCGTTACATGATTGATGACTTTTAAGCCGCACTCGCCGAAGGATACGGCTTGGAAAACAGAAGAATCTGTTTATAGTGTCTTTGGATCCGAAAACCGAATGGAAATATTAATTTCTTAAAGCTGAAAGCAGTTACTGGATAAAACCGCTAAGGAGCCTTAAATAACCTACTGAACCAGAGCAGCATTCTGTCCCACAAACGCTTTCAGTTCATGGCCTGAAATAAACCAGACGTCGCTGATTTTTAGCCGCAGAACATAAAATACAGTGCCGATCTTCCATTGAAGAGAAGCGGATGTCGATGTTTAGCATATCATTTCCCCCCAGATTAAACCTATTGCTAGGTAATTATGCCAAAGTCGATGCCTTTTTAATTTCTCTGGGAAACAGTGGCTGGTATGTTTTGATTGATCCATGTACCGCCGTGCATATGATGAGCCCTTTTGCTTAATCAGAGTCCATGCATTTTTCGGGCTCTGGCCAAAGAGCCTACCCAGAAGAGAAACAATACACTTGCTCTCTTTGACCGGCGTTCCCTTGACTTCCTGGGGCAAGGGTAAGAAGCCAGTTCCGTCCTCTCAATAGGTGATCGTCCACCATAATACCCATTCATGACCCTCAACAGATCCAAGTAGGAAGCTGCCAATGCGCTCCTCCGACCTGAAGTGTTTCATGGAGACCTTTGTCTCCCGAGGGTCACGTGATCTTTAAGAAGCTAAGGACCACAGGGTCTCATCTCAGGCCCTCTGTACTCTTAGTGCTGGTGCCTAAAGCTATTCTTGATAAATAGTGACTCCCTACAAATGTTTTCTGAATCAACTAAACGAGCCAGCGATTGTATTCCCCACCTGGGGTGGGGGTGGGGGCTGGGAAGTTTAACCCCTCTGTACTGGCCGGTTTTGGGTGTCAACCTGGCACAAACTGGTGTTATCACAGAAAAGGAGCCTCAGTTGTGGAAAGGCCTTCATGAGACGCAGCTGTAAGGCATTTTCTCAACTAGTGGTCAAGAGGGGAGGACCCAGCCCATTGTGGGTGGTGCCATCCCTGGGCTGGTGGTCTTGGGTTCTATAGGAGAGCAAGCTGAGCAAGCCAGGGGAAGCAAGCCAGTAAGAAACATCCTTCCATGGCCTCTGTATCAGCTCCTGCTTCCTGACCTGCTTGAGTTCCAGTCCTGACTTGCTTTGATGATGAACAGCAATGTGGAAGTGTAAGCTGAATAAACCCTTTCCTCCCCAACTTGCTTCTTGGTCATGATGTTTGTGCAGGAATAGGAACCCTGACTAAGATAAGTGCTTTCAAAGTAATTCTTTTGACATCAATGAGAAGATTTCTAAGCATAGCATTCATGGGAAGAAAATTGTGCTCGGTTGTCCTGCATACCACAAGAGCCCTCTTCCTGAAAAAACCTCTTTGGTTTGCAGATATTGGGGACCTAGGTGTTTGTTACAGTAACCTCGATGAGATTCCATCCCACCGAATTCTGTTATTTATCATCTTGTGTGTTCGAGGATGGCCCTGTTGCCTGCTTTGTCTTGGGGGTGCTTCAAACAAAGCACTTTAGCTGGGCCAGTCCAGGCAGGCACTGGGTCCTGGCATGGATATATAAACATGCATAGATAAGGAAGACTATCGGATTCTGTTTGGTTGTGACAGAGAGGTACAATCCCAATGCAGACACCTTTGGATAATTGACACTAGAAAGCAAGGAGACAGCCAAGCTAACCTTGAAACTCTTTTTTTTTTTCTTTCTATCAAAGAACATCCAAAAGAAGAATAAATGTCAAAGAAGGTAGTTTATTGTCTCAGTTTAACTTACAATGAAGAAGCGTGTGATGTCACAAAGGGGGGGGACAACTGAAAACTGTCACCTAGAAATTCCATTAGGATACACTGTATGTCAGTTGTCTATATCACACCAAAACCCTTAGACTTCCTCCATTCACACGTGTATGCCACAGACCTGTATGCCACTGAAGTTCAGAGTAGTGACTCTGAAACACTTTTATAAACCAGACTTTCAAGCCCAGCCGGGATGGAGGCAGAGACAGGTGGATCTCTGTGAGTTTAAGGCCAGCCTGGTCAACACAGTGACTTCTAGGACAGCCAGGGTTACACAAAGAAACCCTGTCTCTAAAAAAAAATAAAGAAAGAAAGAAAGAAAAATCAAACAAACAAACAAAACCCCCTAAGTTTCTATAGTACAAAGAAAGCAACACAAATAAAAGATGTATTTCCTGATGGTCCTTCTAGCCCAAGGCATGATGGGTAAAGGCAGTTTCCCATCGTCCTTTGCTCCTAACCTCCCTGTGAGAACTGATATCAACACCATGGCTGTGTTTACTGCTCTTCCACTGATGTGGTGACGGGAACTCTGGGAAGCAGAGTCGGGGAAGCTGACTCATCCTGCCAGCCTCTTTTGTCTCCTTGGGTTTGACCAAAATGACAGAGGCTCCTCTCACTAAAATGTCATTGGAGACCGTGGAAGAAAGGGATTTGGAGGCTTCTCCCACCAAGCTCTGACCAAGTTAAGACAAGACAGTTTCCACATAGCAGTGGTAAGAGGTTAGTTAGTGTCGTCTCGGAATCTCCGGACAGCCTCCAATCCCTTTTGTGGGTCAGGCCACGCTGAAATGTGAGCCTTGCTAAGTGAATGACCCACTTTGAAAAGCAGCTTAGCATAGCCTGCTGATGTGGTTTGGAAGGAACTGTCCCCCACAGGTTCCTGTGTTTGTACACTTCCCCAGTTGGTGGCCCTGTTAGGAAACATTATGGAGCCTTGAGGAAGTGCAGCCTTACTGAAGGAAGGGCCGGTTTTGAGGGCTTATAGCCTGACTCCCCGCTCTCCCCTCTCCTCCCTTACCCACCCCTTCCCTTCCCTCCCATTTCCTCCTCTCCTCCTCCTCCTTCTCCTTCTCTTTCTCCTTCTTCCTCTTCTCCTTCTTCTTCCTCTTCATCATCATCTTTTTTTTTTTCTTTTCTTTTTTTTCCGGAGCTGGGGACCAAACCCAGGGCCTTGCGCTTGCTAGGCAAGCACTCTACCACTGAACTAAATCCCCAACCCCTTCATCTTCTTTTCTTCTTACCCTCCCCTTTTCTCTCCCTCCCCCTGCCTCCTGTACTCTCTCCTTCCTGTATGCAGATAACCTGTAATCCGTCAACTTCCTGCCCCTGCCCCCATGGCCCCTGCACCACCATGGACTCGGTCCTTCTGGACCCATAAAAAGAATGGTTTTCCTCCCCTAATTTCTTTGTGTTGAGGTGACTTATCACAGCAACACAAGAGTCACTAACACACTTACCTTTCTGCTTCTGGGTTTTGTCGCTTTGGAGGGGGGATAATTTATGGATGGATGTGCATGTCTGTCTGTGTGAAGACAAGGTAACCTCAGATATCCTTCATTCCTAGGGATCCAGACACCTTGCTTTGCTTTGTTTGAAACAGACTCCATAGTCTGGACTGGCCCCGGAACTGGCTTTATAGACCAGGTTGGCCTTGAACTCGCAGAGATCAACTTGCCTCTTTCTCCCAAGTGCAAGAACTAAAGGTTCGTGTTACCGTTCCCAGATCCTACTTTCTTTGTTGTTATTGATGTATTTTAGGAGTTTTGTTTTTGTTTTGGCCTTGGTTTGTTTTGGTTGGGGGGGGGGCTTTTGTTCTTGTTTTTTTTGCTGTTGTTGTTTCTGTTTCTCTAGACAGAGTTTCTCTGTGTATCCCTGGCTATCCTAGAACTCACTCTATAGACCAGGCTCCCCCTACCCCTCCGCCCATCCAACACAACAACAAAAACCTAAAGTAGAGAGGTAAGTCCGTTACTTACTTACCTCACTCTCAAGTGCTGGGATTAAAGGCTTGCACCACCATTGTCCTGGCTTCACCTTAGTTTTTGAGGCAGTCGCTCACTAGGACCAGGGACTTGTCAAGTAGGCGAGGCTGGCTGGACCCTGGGCCCCCGGGATCTGTCGGTCACTGCTTCTGAGGTGTTGGAACGTCAAGTTCACATCACTATGGCAGACATTTGGAGTCCGTGCTAGGTCTCGAAGGTGGGTCCTCAGGCCTGCATAGCAAGAACTTTACCGACTGAGCCTCTCCCCCACCTCTCTACTTTTGGATTAGCATCTGTAGCATGTGCGCACGTGAAGTGATCTACTGTGGTGGTAGAGGTGTGGAGGTACAGCACAGAAAACCGGGCACAGTTCGCCAGACGAAGTAACACAGTAAACAGATGGGTCACTGGGTTAAGAATTCACCGTGCTTCACATCCCAATGACAGCATGAACTTCCTTAAAGAAAGTTTACCGTGCGCTGCAGAGATGGCCCAGTGGTCTGTAAGGATCTTGCAGAGGATCCAGCGCACAGATATGGCGGCCCACAACCGCCTCTAATGCCATCGGTTGATCTGATGCCTTTTCTGGTTTTGCGGGGCACCTGCGTTTATGCGCTATACACACCACACACACACACACACACACACACACACACACACACACGTCACAAAATCGACCTTTTAAAAAAGGTTCACACACCATGTCGAAACAGCAACTGTCTTAGACAGCTTGTGTTTACTTTCCCTTCCTTGCCCAGAAAGGCCCTTTTGAGTGCTTGACCTGTAAAGCACTGAGGTCTATGTAAGAATATTCTATGGTGATCGCTCAAGAAGAGTCACCTTCTGATCCACTTCCCCGAACATTTCCCCGCTGTTAAATAGCACAAATCTGAATATAACACAGCTACGATATGTCCTGCCGTACATGAGTATATGCCTATACGTGCCTGTAGGTGATGTACCGCACGCAACAGAAACCCATGCCTACCTTCAGCAGAAGAATGTGGAATCATCTTTCCTTGCAAAACCCAGAAACCCATTAAGTTCCCATTGATCATGTAGATAACAGAACGGATGAATAGAATATAACATAGAATGCTGGTTTCTAGGAGCTGGACAGAGAGGAGGGTGAATACTTTCTGTTTAAGGGGTTTAACTTCATTTGCGATGATGCGGAGCTCTGGAAATGGAGGGTGGGGTGGTTACACCCCAACGGGTATGTGAGCGGTGCCACTGAGCCATAGGTTGCGTGATGATTAAGCTACTGAGTGTTAAGAATCAATTACTGGGGGCTGGAGAGATGGCTCAGTGGTTAAGAGCCCTGACTGCTCTTCCAGAGGTGCTAAGTTCAATTCCCGGCAACCACATGGTGGCTCACAACCATCTGTAATGAGATCTGATGCCCTCTTCTGGTGTGTCTGAAGACAGCAACAGTGTACTTATATATATATAAATATTTTTTTAAAAAGAATCAATTACCCGATAAAAGCAACTTCATGGGGTTGGGGATTTAGCTCAGTGGTAGGGCTGTTGCCTAGGAAGGCAAGGCCTGGGTTTGGTCCCCAGCTCCAAAAAAAAAAAAAAAAAAAAAAAAGCAACTTCATTGAAACTTTCCAGTAAAAGTTCTTGACATAATATGTCTCCATTAAAAGGCTCTTAATATGTCTTGGGCTGGGGATGGAACTCAGGGGTAGAGTGCTGGCCCAGTATATATAAAGGACTACACTCAATCCCCAGCAGTATGCATATACACAATGTGTATATTAAGTTCTCAGTAAACGGTTGAAGCAACATGCTTTCTAGGAGATCCACGGTGTTATGATATACTCCCATGAATCTTTTTTTTTTTTCTTTTTTTCGGAGCTGGGGACCGAACCCAGGGCCTTGCACTTCCTAGGCAAGCGCTCTACCACTGAACTAAATCCCCAACCCCTTCCCATGAATCTTTTATCCATTTCTACATTCTACAAATCTGCATTGAACATTCCCACGCCCATATTTCAGGCATTAGACGGTGAAGTTAAGTATCCTCTCCTTCCAGATTTGCAAGTCAATCTGCAGGCCGTGTATAGGGTCTGCTCTCCACAGAGGCTAGTCAGAACGGCAGCTGTGGGACTTCTCCTGAGGAGATCTGAACAAACAGTTCCACCAACTTAGCTTTAGTGAACCAGTACAATGGCTGGGATGACTTACAGAAATACAGAGTTGAAGACCTGCTACACCAAAACGTCCTTGTATGCACCGTATGTGGTGGCTTAAGAAAGTGGAGTCTGCTGCCACTGGTGTTCTCTCCTGTGGGTTCCTCAACACAGGCACAGAAGACCCTCCACTGCCCATCACCACCCACCCGCACATCCATCCTGACTTAGGGTTCGTGGCCCCCACCCAGCCTGGTTTCTCATCAGCCACCTCGGCAGGAGGCAGCGTCGTGAGCCTGGCCAGCCAGGTGGGTTCAAGGTCCAGCAATGAATGCTTTGGGGGAGAGGACTCTTGCCCAAGTGTTACAGCTCAGTCACTCTCGGGGGTAATAACGTGTGTACTTTATTCCAGGTGGACAGGGACTATATAAACACTGAGGAGTGGGGTGGGACTTAGGGATAGGTGTTTCCTATTGGCTCAGTTTGAGACCCTAGAGTTTTTAAAAATCGCCGTCTGGACTGCTGACTTCAGTATCATAAAATGAATTCTGGCTTAGGATTATGGTGGGATCTCTGATCATTTCTGAAATGCCCTAAGTGTACTCCTCTCGTTCTGTATTTATGTGCAGTGGTATTATCAGCACTGGCGGCTATAAAATCAAAATAGGAATGAACACTGACTGCTGCTGTATATCCTGCAGCAGCAAATGCTCGAGTTTCAGTTCCTTATTAAACAAGCACAGACACCATCGGTATGCAGATTTCCTTCCATCTTTAATTAAATGGCAAAATTTCAAATACCATTATATACCAAAGACTTGTTGTAGGACAAACATGTTTTGTTGTTTGTTTTGTTTGTTTTTTTAATATTTATGTCGTGTATGTGAGTACACTGTTGCTCTCTTCAGACACACCAGATGAGGGCATGGATCCCATTACAGATGGTTGTGAGCCACCATGTGGTTGCTGGGATTTGAACTCAGGACCTCTGGAAGAGCAGTCAGTGCTCTTAACCTCTGAGCCATCTCTGCAGCTCCAACTTTTCTTATCTTAAAGGCTTTTATTTCATAAATGAAATTATAAAGGTAGAAATGCCTTTTTAAAAAAAAAAAGAGGTATATATTTATCTGTATGAGCGCATGAATGTGCACATGTGTGTGGGGGCAGGGTAGACCAGAAGAAGGCACCAGATCCCCTGGAGCTGGAGTTACAAGCAGTTGTGAGCTGCCCAACATGGATGCTGGGAACTGAACTGGGGTCCTCTGCGAGAGTAGCAGGTGAAAACAGTTTTCAATAACCACTGAGCCATCTCTCCAGCCCCAAAATTGTTTTGCCTACCAGGACATGTCTCCTCTGTGTGGTGGTTTGAATAAAAATGGCCTCCATAGACCCACAGGGAGTAGGAGGTGTGGCCATGCTGAAGTCAGTGTAGTTTTGTTGAAGGAGGTGTGTCACTAGGAGGTGGGCTCTGAGGTCTCATGAGATCAAGCCTGGTCAGTGTGTCACTGTCACTTCCTGTAGCTCTGGTGCAACTACCTCTCCAGAGCCGTGACTACCTGAATGCTGCCATGTTTGCTGCCATGGTAACGGACAAAACCTCTGAAACTGTAAGCCAGCCCCAGTGAAACGTTTTCCTTTGTAAGAGTTGCTGTGGTCATGGTGTCTCTTCACGTCAACAAAACCCTAACCAAGACACTCTGTGTGTGTGTTCTATATGTCTGCCTACCCAGGGTTGCATAAAAAAATCTCTTGGACAAAAGGAGTCCTGAGTGGAGAAAGCTTTAAGCCCTGCTCTGATACGCCTGACGGGCCACTTTGGCTCTGGTGCATCCTGCTGCCACAGGTCCGTGTTTGTTACCTGAGGCTCTCTGGGCCTGTGTCAGTTACTTTCCTGTCACCTGGCAACCTCCCTCAAGGGAGGAAGGGTTTATTCTGGCTGACCATCTGAGGGAACATTATCACGGCACCTCAAGTCACCGGGTCTGTTAGGTGGGTATGAAGACAGAAACGACTGTGGATAAGAACGCTGGGCACAGTAGCCCACATCTGTAACCCCAAAACTATGGAGGTGGAGACAGGATCACCCCTGGGGCTTGTGGATCAGCGAGGGTTCACCCAGGACCAGCAGGCAGAAGCAGGGTTACTGCGTTGACAGGTGTGATTGACCCTGTCCACCTCGATCTAGAAACTCCCTCATAGACATGCCCAGGGGCTTGTTACCATGGAGATTCTAATCCACGTCAAGGTAACAAGATCAAGCATCCTTTCTTTTTCCTTCCCCTTTCAACTCACGCTCTTCAGAAACACCCACGATTTCCTAGTCTAGAGGGTCAGCTTCCCCCACGATTCAACAGACATAAAAAAGGGTCTCAGACCTAAGCTCCAGTTCGGGGGCCAGTGAGGTGGCCCGGCTGTAAGGGCAATTAATGCCAAGCTTCTAAACTGAGTTTGAGCCTCGACTCCCACATGCTAGACAGAGAGAATGCTGCAAATTGTTGCAAGTTGTCCTCCAAAACACACACACACACACACACACACACACACACACACACACACACACACACACACGGCCTGTAGGTGTGGAGCGGAAAACACAAGTCATCTGGGTTTCACACACAGGAAGGTGTGTGTGTGTGTGTGTGTGTGTGTGTGTGTGTGTGTGTGTGTAGATATTAGCAAGCACCCCCAGTTTGTTCTACCAGCCCACTGCTTGTTAGAAGAGTTAGGCCTATGAGCTTGACCTCTAGCACTGGCCCTGAGAGATCACCTGATCACCTGCTATACCCTGTGCTGTTAGCCTTAGCTGCAATGGCGCGCATGGGAGGCGCGGGGGGGGGGGAGGAGGGCGGAGGCGGGGGCGCAGGAGGAGGGCGGGTCCACGGTCACTCATTGTATAAGCAGGGACAAGTGACAGTGGTCATGAAGGAAGTGGGGCTGATGGGGCTCAGTGAGAGCCCCAGATTACTGTGCTGGATTCAGGCTACAGCTGTCGTTCACCCCCAGCCAATGTATCACTCAGGGTTAGCGTCAGAAATAAAAACCACTTTAATTAAACAGGAAGAGACGGAAGGAATGCGAGAGACCGGCTCCAGACGAAATAGGAGCAAGGTCGGGAAAGCACATGTGTGTGTGGAGCTCAGGAAGCGGAGAGCAGCACGAGGAACTGGCCTCCACGGTGCAGTCAGACAACCCTGCCACAACCAAGGCGGTGGAATCAGAAAAGCGTTCCTGGGACTGACAGCGGTCGGGAGCGAGGCTACCTTCAAAGCTGTCGCTTTCGAAGCCACACTGCTGCTACTGCTTCTCTGAAAATCCCTTGCCTGCCCACGCGCAGTCACCCTTGAAGCCAACAACTGAGTAGCCAATGGGGAAAGCGTACTTCCTCTACACTTGGTCCGCTGTGCCTTCCAAATGGGTCCTGGCCTGTCTCAGGGACCTCTGCAGTCACAGGTGGGACCTCCTGTTTCCCAACCCTTGTAAGTAGTGGAGACATGTCAGGAGGCACAGGAAGTGCTAAGGCATCGTGGACTTCAGCCAGTTCCCTGTGTCTCTGGAGGAAGGGGAGCAGGGCAGTAGGCTGCTACCTGAACAGGAAAAGGGATCTCCTGGCTTAAAAACAGAGGTGATTGATCAAGAAGAGAGGTACGCATAGACCCAGGGACTTGAACTGGTTGGTCATCAGCCTGAGCACCCGGTGCCCTTGGAGTCTGTCAAATGCTGCCTTCTGCTGCCCTCTGGTGTTTGCGGAACAAACTGCTTCTCCACCAGATTCTAAAAAAAACACCCCCGTGCCAGCAAAAGACCCCCAGACTAGTCAACAAAACTTATCACAGCTGATTTGATCTGTTGACATTCGGGTCACATTTACCCCAGTGTCACTGGCTCAGCTCTCCTGAAGTAAGATATTTAGCGTCTGTAAATTAGAAGCGTTCATGATGTCATGGTTTAGGTAAACCATGGCTTCCTGGGAAGTGGCTAGATTTATTGCTACAGAGTGTCTGATTCGTTGCTAATTTGCTTGTCTTGACAGGATCCCTGCCCCCATCCCACATGTCATCACCATAGTTGGAGATTGGAGAGTAAGATTTTTTTTTCCAGGACTCAACCAGTAAGAAACAAGTCACTGTCAACAAGCAGAGTATCGGAATGATGTATTTGTTACTCGGTGTGCAACCAACAAATTAGTCGTCAATCTATAGACTAAAATACCAATCAGAATCCTGGGCCAAATGGTGAGATCAGAGGATGTCCCTCCCATGCCCATGTGGACTCTGTTCTGCAACCGTATCCTGCTTGCCTCCCTGGTTAGGTCCCCAAGTGTTGCATCTGGAGTTGTATAGGACAGCGTTCTGTCTCTTTTCTTTTCCCCTAAGAGTTCGATTTTATTTCATCGTCTGACCACCAAAGTTGCTGTCTTTACAGTTGCCCATTGGTCAGGGTAGAGACCTCTGGACACATGACAGATGGTTCTGAGGTTTCTGGCCTGCATCCCGCTTCACTGGCTATCCAGGTCGTCACTTGTGCTGCTGGTACTGCTGTCCTCGCTTTGGTCAAGGTCATCTCGTACATCCTGGTTAAGCTTCTGGTTTAGCCAATGATAAAGATCTAATCTTTGTGAGGTTTTGTTTTCTTGTTGTTTTTTTTTTTCCTTTCTTCACCTTAACTAAGGGTGTCTGAGCTCTTGTGGGGAGTGGGTTTTTCACAAAGGCTTGATCAAATCTCTTCAGAGCCACTGGTTTCTTAGGTACCTGGAAGACCTTGACCTTAAATTTCCATTTCTCATCCTTCTTCCCAACGTGGGTGGTGGCACTTTTTGAATCAGCCATGTGAGATTCCTGTAACTTCCTCTTTATCATCCCCATCTTGGTGTTTCTCAGGAATTCAGCCAGGACCTCCAGACCTTTCTGCTGAAACTCCTCTTGCTCTGTCTTTCTGACTGGGAGCTGCTACTCCTGAGTTAGCCTTCCATCTCTCTCTCTCTCTCTCTCTCTCTCTCTCTCCTTCTCTTCTCCCCCTCCCTCTCTTCCTCAATCATTTTGTGTTAAACTAGAACATGATTTTAGATCTTCTTATAAGGAAGATGGCTGAGAGGGCTGGCGTTGGACAACTTGGTTCTGAACTGTCCACACTAGGGCAGAGATCAGAAGCACATTTATCAACCGAGACTCTCCCTTTGCCTGCTGCCCTTCAGACCACACTTCTGTTTAAGTCTCTGTGGGGCTCTACCCAGCCATTCCAAATGGGTCTTCAAAACTGCCATTAAGTGTGGTTTCAGTGCCTTTTGGGAGGACTGTCTCTACCCCAACACCACCCTCTCTGAGAACCTCTAAATATTTGCAAACTCTCTGACACACAGTTTCAAACCACTGCAAGCTGGAGATGTCAACAGAAAACGCTTTTTATATTCTGCTTAGACAGCAAAGCCTCCAGGTGCCTGGGCTGGCTCTCTGAAGCAGTCCACTGTTTGGGGAAAGGCATTTATTTGCAAACAAGGCCAGATGGAGATCAGAGGTCCCCTGCATGGCTTGGGGACACACATCACACTCCGTCATCACACACATCTGCTGTTTGCTTTCCTCCTGGGGAAGAGATGGGCTCCCCTTGAGGCAGAGAGGATGAAAGGCTGCAGGGGGATGGGGGTGCAGGCGTGGGAGGAAGGGACGAGGTGACAGCAAGCTGGAAGCTGCCTGTGGGGTCAGGGCCTGTGTAATCAGGTCTCTTGGAGGTTGATCTGCTGATCTACTTCAAGGCTTTGGAATCTGAATCACAGGATGTCGTCCTGCTGGGTTCTCAGGGGAAATTCTCAAGGGCTTGAGGTGGTGGCCTGGCCTCAGAAGTGAGACCATAGAGGGACAAACACTCAGGAAAAGAGGCTGTCCTGCTGTTGCTATGATAAGCGAACAACTGCCAGACCCCTGTGATGAGCGGGGCAATCAAAGGACAGGAGTGTGGCTCCGAGCAGGGGACAAGTCAGGGTGGCAGAAACAATCACATCACTTGCAGTGAGGAGTTCCTGGAAACAAATCGCAGTAGCCACTACAATACCACAACACGCCTTCGGTTAAAGATTATTTGGACACACATCGGTAGCTGGTCTGTCGCTGGAACTGCCTGTGTCTGCTATTACAGCACCACAGATCAAAATCACAGAGGCAAATGCTAGTACTCCGCTTCAAGGACTCCATCTGGATCACACAGGAGCACAAATTGGGGTGTGTGCAGTAAATTAATTGAAACAGGATTCTGGAATGCCAAGCCTTAGAAATCACCCTTCAATGAGCTGCTTACGGTATAGCCACAGTGGAACACAATGCAGTCTAGAAGATGGAGTCAGTCAGTGGTAGCACAAGCCTTTAATCCCAGCACTCAGGAAGCAGAGGCAAGAGGATCTCTGTGTTTGAGACCAGCCTAGTTTAAAGTGACACAGCCAGGGCTATGCAGAGAAACCCTGCCTCGAAAAACCAAACAAACAAACAGGGTGGGCATGGTTGAGAAAAAAAAAAAACACACATGTATACATGCATGCATACACACACACACACACACACACACACACACACACACACACACACACCTTTTTATTTTCTGTGTATCACAACTTGCATTTTAATGCAGGGATTTAATGACTTATGCAGGGATTGGGGGATGGTTGTGTCTAAAACACTTGCCACGCAGGTATAAGAACCTGAGTTCAAATCCTAGAACCCATGTGGAACCTAGACATACAACAAGGGAGTCTGTAACACAGGAGAACCTGGGCTGGAGAGATGGCTCAGTGGTTAAGAACACTGACTGCTCTTCCAGAGGTCCTGAGTTCAAATCCCAGCACCCACATGGTGGCTCACAACCATCTGTAATGGGATCTGATGTGTCTGAAGACAGCTACAGTTTACTCATATATATATAAATACAAACAAAAAACACAGGAGAATCTCCAGACAGCTCGGACAGGCCAGCTACCCTGTCAGGCTCACAGGCAAAACTAGAAGGGGCTTGTCTCAAATGCCTCAGGTTATAATGAGAGGCATCCATAGAGACTGTGATAAGCCTGACCTCCTCAGGTCTAGAATTGTTTGCTAACATGCTGTTCAAAGCTATTTCCTCCTAATTTAATTATTCCCCCCCCCCTTGGGAGAGAGAAGTAAGGAGGCTCACAAAAATCTTAAGAAAGTTATTCCTCCATGATGTCATACCCCAAATTCTATGTTCCAATGTGGCAAGAAGGTTCAAAACAGTAATACATCAAGACAGCCACAAATATGTTGGTGGGCACAATGGGTGACCAGCTGAAGCAACGTGGAACAACCTCTGCTACAGGTCCAGGGTGTTATCTGACTGTATTCCTAGCTAGCCCTTTCGTAGGTAGGAGCTAGGGGTGTCTCTGTATATTCCAAAGGTACTGCCCATACTGAAGGTATGGGCTTTCTGCAAAAGCCCTCTCAAACATGCCCACAGATGATTCTAAATCCAGTCACAGGAATAGTTATCATCACAGCCATCACCGAACTCTATGCCAAATATCACGGTAATTAGCCATGTAATCTGATAAAATAACCTATAGAAAACAAGGGTCCTCGTTGCTTTGAATTAAAGTCTGAATGGCAGCCACTAGCCAGAAGTGTTCAAACACTGACCCTGGAGGCTGTGGGTATTTCCTGGATGACAAGAAGTATGGGAGAGTAAACTTGGGATACAACACATAGGGTCAAAGATGCAGCCACCATAAGCTCAGGGCTATCCCCACAAGCTGTGAGGAACATAAATTCTTAGGGCCGAGAAGCGGCTCGGTAGTTAAAAGATCGATTGCTGCTCTACCAGAGGACCCGAGTTTGGATCCTAGCACCTATGGCAGGAGCCTTAACCTTCTTTAAAAGTCAAGCAAGGAAAGGGTTCCAAAGCAATGAAACGGACTCCTTTCTCCCAAATTTCATCAAAGTGACTAAAATACGGAAGGAAGGAGTTTGGACATCTTAGCTACTGCTCTATTGCTAGGACAAGGCACTGTGACCAAGGAAACTTACAGAAGGTTTTAACATCGCTGGAACAATGCTAAACACTTAGATC